>NC_085138.1:267635693-267935693 GCF_035046485.1 Aedes albopictus
TCTAAAACCCCTGAAGCCTTCTGGAGAATTCATGAAACTCTTTTAAATTCTATTCTCTGGAACGCACATGACACCCACTGAAACCAATAGAATGCCCAAGGAACCCCCGGGAAGATCCTGAAATTCTCTGAAACCTCATGGAACACTATTAAAACCCTATGAAAATTCCTGGAACGCTCCTAAAGCATTCTGGTAGACCACTGGAACGCCCCTGATACTCCCTGACACATAATGGAACGCCTCTAAAAATCCAATGAAATCCTTTTGGAATCCTCACACCCCTGGAGCGACTCTGAAATGCCATGATACCTTCTGTTACCCCCATTTAACACCTCTGAAACACTCCTGGAACGCCTCGGAAATCCTTTGGAGCCCCCTGTAAAACCCCTTAAATCTCCCGAAACTTGCTGGAACACTTCTGGAACGCCCAAAAACCTTCTTGAGACCCCCAGTAATGCTTCTGGAACGACCCTGAAAACCCTTTAAAACCCCTGGAATGCCTCTGGAACTCTCCTGCTACGCCCCCTAAACCGCATGGAACTGGAATGCCCTTTAAACCTTACGAAACTCCCTGACACCACCCGACATCCCTGGAACACCCCTGAAAGTCCCATGAAATCCCCTCCCTACAAACAAAAGCAGCTGCATAGCAGCTTAGGGGCGTCCATAAATGACGTAGCTTTTTTAAAGCGATTTTTATACCCCCTCCCCCCTCGTAGCATTTCGTCACAAATTAGGATACCCCCCCCCCCTCCCCTATAAATGACGTAGCTTGTTAAACTAACCCCCCCCCCCCCTCAACAAAATTTCATGTATAAAAGCAAGTAACGAAAAAAACTAAACTTTGTTCTGATTTTAATTATAACTTGTTTAACTTCCTTCGGAAGAGAAGTAAAGCATGGGTCCCGAGATAAACTAGCCTAGGGATAAGAATCTCGTTAATATTAACATCAAGAAAATAGGTGCAACCAGAGGAGATTATCACCAAAGCTAATGACTCAATAAACCACTCATCGTTCTACTTGATGCCGAAGAACAGGAAGTTGATGCTCCCAATACAGTTCAATACCATATTAGCCTAGGAGCTCTTTCGAAGATATTAGTTTGCTCACTAATAAATCTGTTAAGAATATCAATTTGGTTTCATTTGAATAAAATTCACCATGACATTTGAAGGACCCTGAAGGAGTTTCTTTCAGCAGCTCATTCTGGAATTCCTCATGGAGTTTCTTTTGGGATTCCTTTTTTTAAGAATTCCTCTTTTTTATTTCCTCCAGCATTTGCTCCTGGGATTTCTTCAAGTATTTCCTTTGGGATTCCATTTGAGATTCCCTCCTTTTTGTATTCCTTCAGGGGTTTCTTCAGAGAATTCTCCAAAAACTCCGTCCGGAGTTCCTTCTTAGATTCCACCAAAAGTTCCTTCTGAGATTTTTCCGGGAATTTTTTTTTAAGGTTTTCTAAAAGTTTATCCATGGTTTCCCTCGGGAGTTATTACAAGGTTTTCTTCTCCTCTGTTCAACCAGTAGTTTCTTCGGACATCTCTTCAGGGATTTTAACCGGAATACATTTTTAGATTTCATCAGAACTTCTATCTGGGTTTCCTAAAGAAGTCCCTTTCGGGATTCCTCCAGTAGTTCCTTCTTGGTTTCCTTCAGGAATTCAATCAGATATTCATTCCGAGATCTCTACAGGAAACCCCTCCGGCATTCTTTCAAAACGCCTCTAGGAGTTCCTTCTGGGATTTCTCCAGGAGTTCTTTTTCGGATTCCTTCTTGGATTCTTCTGGGAATTTCTTCTGAGATTCCTCGGAGGACTTCCTTCTATGAATTATCCAGTTTTTTCCCAGGTCTTCACCAGATACTTTTTTCCGGCATACCTCTATTCATTCCTTCTGGAATTCCTCCAAGATTTTCTTTCTAAGATTTTACCAGGACTATCTGGATACCTTCCGGGATTCCGCAAAAGTTATTTTCGGGATTCCTTCAGAAATTCCTTCCGCGATTCCTTCAATAGTTTCTTCCGTATTTTTTTTCAGAAATTGAACCAGTTTCTTCTGAAACTCTACAAATCGGTCTTCTGAGATTCTTCAAGGAGTTTATTCAAGATTTCTCCAAAATTTCCATCTAGAATTGCTCCAGGAATTCCTCACGAGATTTCTTTTGGAATTTCTCTATGATTTTCTTTCAAGATTCCTTCAGGAGTTTCTTCTGGAGATTCGCAGTAGGAATGCCTGTGAAAATGTTATCCTCTCTTGTTGGGGAAACGTATAAAGAACGCCATGAGAAATTCCTTACAAAGCTGCTAGAGGAGCTCCTTAATAAATTGTTGGAAGAATTCTTTGAGGGAGTCCTGTAGAATCTATATAAGGAACTCCTATAATAATGCCACAAGTAATGCGAAAAACTTAAAAGATTTTTCTTTTGCAACCTTAGCGGCGTGCAGTGCCCTATAGCAAGCAGCAAACTATTGGTCGTGAAAGGCATTTAAGCGAAATTGATTTTCATACACATTATTCTTTCATTATATTCATTATTCTTTACGCAGGATTTCAAAACCATTTTCTCAGATTCAGTTGTTGCGTCCGATACTTGGTCCGATAGCCGCATGTCTTATAAAAGGAAGCCTGCATTTATGTCCATTATTTGTTATTTACATTAATGTGACGGGAAAAAATAGATCACACAATATTTTTTTTTTATTTACAGGATAATGATACTTAACGCAAGTAAAAATTTTAATAATTACGAAATACTTTTTTTTCAATGAGCTTAATAGAAAGCTACGTAACATATCATAAACCCCTACCCCCCTATCGTCACACTTCGTCACAAAATCACAAACACCCCCCTCCCCCCCCCCCCCCCCCCCCAAAGCTACGTCATTTATGGACGACCCCTTATAGAGCAATTTCTTCTGGGCGACGAAAGCTTTTTTAAACTCTTATAAAGAAAAAAATGTTGATTGGGCTAGAACGTCCCTAAAACGTCCTTAAGATCCATGGATCGCCCATAAAACCTGAAATCCCTTGGTCATAAGGTGACTTAGGGTATTATCGGCAGATTCTATCTCTTCGTCAGGATGAGTTTATGACGGCCAAATTGACTGAAATTATTTCCGGAATTTTGCCAGGAAACCAGATTCAAGCCTATGTTTTTCAGAAATTCCAAGTCAGATTTTGCTAAGATCGGAAGCACAGGCTTATTTCTATAAGTATTTTTTCCTAAAAATAACATTTGAGAACAAATTAGAGGATAACATTATTAAGAATTTCTAGAAAAATTGAATCTTTAGAGAAGTTGATACAATGGAGGTATCTTAGAAGAGAAATGAAGCGAAATTTTCGACGAAATTGTTGAAGGAAATCTTTCACCCATTTCTGAGCGAGCTTTCCAAGAATTTTTTGACGAATTTCAAGAGAAGTATTGGAGAAATTTGTGGAAGAATCTTTGAAATAACACGCCCTCTTTGGAATTCTAGAAGAAATCTCAGAATAAACTTCTGGAAGAATGAAGATTTTTAGTGAAATATCAATGGATAAATACTTTGGAAAAATCTTGTAGAGAAGTAATAAAAGAAGCTTACGGAAGAATCTTTGAAGGTATTTCTGGAGTAAATACTGCAGGAATGGGATCCTGGCAAGATTTTGCAGCATAAAATTCCAGGAAGTAATCATAAACAATTCTTGAAAGAATCTTCAGAAGCGTTTGCTCTGAAGGAACATGCCTTGTAGAGATGTTTGTAGAATTCTCTTGGGAACTTGAACATAGAATTCTCAACTTACAATGACAGCTTCTTCAGCCGAAGTTGTTAAAGCTTAAGAACGCATCTGTTGTATAGCAACAATGTTTGTTGGGTTTAAACAGAAATCTTTGGCATTTTTTTTAGATGATACCTTGCGAGAAATTCTGCGCCAGTCTTTTCTAGAAGAATTTCTGAAGAAGTACTAGTGAAATTTGAGAAAGATAAATTAGAAGAATTTTAGAATAAGAAAAATTCTTGATTACTTGATTTCTTGGAAGAAAATCTCTAAAGAAATTCTAGAGGAACTCCTGATGAATGATTTGAAAAAATCTTCTGTAGGAATCCTTTAAATGCTCTTGGAAGAAAATTTATGGAGAAAATCTTAGAGCAATTTTGAAAGAATACCCGAATAAATCTAGCCAAAGTCATCAAAGAAGTTCCGAATAATGTCTTCGTAGATTTTTTAACGAATTTCTTGGAATAATTTCTGTAGAAAAACTTGGATGAATTTTTGAAGGATTCCTGAAGGAATTTATAGAAGTCTCATCGGAAAAAATATTTTGAAGGAATTAATAACACTAGTTTACAGCATTTTTGAACTCGGTAAGCTGATGATCATTTTTGGTGTAGAATCATGCCCTGAGTTCGAAAACGCGAAAGAAAAAAATTACAGTAGAGCGGAAATTTTTTCGACTTACCATACAAGGTTGATGATTTGAAATCGATTTTTTTTCTATTTTTAAGCAAAGTCGCTCACTTCAAACATCTCATTCTCCGTAATCAATGCTCCGATTGAGCTGAATTTTTTACTGTAACTCGCCTACATATGATATGTCAAATAAACGTCGAGAAAGAATTTTTAAGTTGGTTTTTTCTTATTGAAAAAAGTACATTTCTTCAAAAAATGTTGGGAATTTTGCTAAAATTTAAGAAGATCGTTTCTAAAACTCGCCAATATCTTGAATTTCATCAATCTGACGCAAAACCCGTATTCACATGATCGAATGGTATTGTATTCAGCTTTTAATTTATGGAAAAAGATTTAAAATTGGTTGAACAAAACGTAATATATTTGAATTTAAGTAAATTACATATTTTGAAAAGTTGCAAAACTCGATATTGAGCCAAAACTCAAAAACTGTTCTACTTTAAATTTTTTGAAGGTCGGTTCCGAAATCAGCACTAAATTGTGTTTCAAAAATTTTGGTCGTTCACAGAAGTTTACGACTTTCGTTTTATTTTGTAAACTTGTGTAATAGATTCTTTTAGAGGATACATCTGAGAAGTGAATCCTGGGAAAATTTTTCAAAAGAATTATTGGAGCAAACCACGGAGACATTTCTGGAGGTGTCTTAAAAAACCCTCGGGGGATTTTTAAACGTTATTTCGGAGGAAACTTCCGAGGATTTCAAATGGAATCCCAAACGAATCCTCAGAAAACTTTATGAAAAAGTCCTCGGAAGAGGTTTTAAAAAAAATCATCAAAAGAGAGAAGATATTTTTTTTGAGGAATTTCCATAATGTCTCTTAGGAATAAAAAAAATCAGGAGGAAATCTTCAATGAACTTCTGAAAAAAACATTTTAGAGAAATTCTCGGGTTTTGCGATTTCTCAATAGAAAATTTTGAGAATTCCTCGAAAAAAATAAAAAGAATAATTTTTAGAGACAATTCTGAAGATTTTTTTATAGACAAATTTGGTGGAAATATTCTTAGAAGAATTCTCTTAAGCATTGTTGATGAATCTTGGGACAAATATTCAGTAAACTATTTTGAGGATTCTCTGGAAGAACCCTTGAAGCACTTTTTTAATGCTTTTACGAATCCTTGAAAGAATATCTGAATGAAATTTTATATAAATTATAGAAGATAGTTACTCTGTCGTCAGGCTGTTGTTCCAAATAAATTTAAGAAAATAACATTCAAAAGAATCTTGCATGAATTTCTGAAGCATGAATGTAGAAAACTAAGTGAAACCATCTTCTTTGATGATACCTTGGAGAAGTGTATGTAGATTATAGATACCCTCTTAAAATTAAAGCATAAATTCTGGAAAATCCTAGGAAGAAGAATTTCAATATCATGATGTTATTGGGACTGAATTGCTCGAGTAAGTTTTAAAAGAATTCCAGAAAATAGTTTCGAAGAAATTTCTGGAAAAATCTTGTAGAAATTCCAGGATTGATCTTCGGAGGAACGTTTGAACGAATTCTTGAAAGCATTTGCAGAACAATCTGGGTAATTATTGAAAGAAATTCTGTTGAAGTCGTGGTAAAATTTCAAGCAAAACTTCTTTAAAAATGTATTTCAGAAGAAACCTCTGTAATATCTTTAAAACGATCTTAGAATAACTTGTGTGAGAATGGTTGGATGAATTTCCAAAGGAGTACTCAAATGAATCGTAACAAAAAAATATAAAAGCTTAACTAAGGCTTGAAAAAAGTCATTGGATCGGTTGGTGAGCTTTAAAAAACACTTGCAAATATAAACTATGTGTTTTCAAAATTCTTTACTAGCCGATTTTTTTGTAAGGTTGTGGTTGATTTTCAACAGTTTTCCTTTTAAAATTGCTGATTAAAAGATAAATAATTTAAGATATTCAAAAATTTTGTGATGGTTTTGAAGAAATTGCCAGTAGAATATTTTAAAAATCTCGTGGCAGCTATGGAAAAAATCGTTCCACAATCTCATAAAAGAAAAGCATATTTGTTTCATTAGAAACCTTTTCGAATTTCCCAAAAAAATGATGGTCATCATATTCAAATCACCGCTAAGTTAGAAACAATTAGGCAAATTCTGCCTCAATGACAACTTAAAGAATAGAAACTTTAAATTTTAGTTTAGTTTTTATTGAAAATGTTCACTTATGTTATTGGTTTGTCTTCACATATGGCATCACTGGACTCACCCAAATCCCAGCATATCAGGAAAACCGTTTTCAGTTTTCACCCATGATTTTCTGTAGCTCTGTACCACCGATTGTATCATAAGCAGCCTTGAATTCGATGAATAGGTGATGCGTTGTCGAATGCTGAAGAACTGGGCCATTGCTGACCGGCCGTCAATGAAGCCGGCTTTACAACTTCATTAGAACACATAAATTTTATTTGACGTACGATTTTCATCCATCATAAATCAATCTTCAGCTTTGTCAGTAAAAAAGTGACTTCTATTTCGGCTTCTCCTTTGTCACTAGTTTAACTTCATATGGTTTAAGACATTACGATGCTTCCCGCAATCGGAATAGTTCCTCACGCTTTCTATGTTTAACTTTTATTGATACCAGCATCCAAATAGACACACCCAACGACTGAGACTATTTCAAGATCCTGCATACAAACTCTAACCTGGATCCCTAAAAACCAATAAATATTTCAACAAGTTGGCAATCTTGCCCCAAAAATCTTGCGCCAATTTCGCCAAGCTTTCTCCCCAAATGATGTCGGGGACAACCTTCGGTTCATGTCAGAGTCATTTTCATTTCAATTTCTCCACAGCTCACCCATGGACCCCACGGCTGGCAAAGGAAGCAAAATCAAGAAACAGTCGAAATATGTCGCAATAAAAGCAGAATAACTGAATCGCCGAGTACCCGTCGTCGTCGCACCACGTGTGTGGGAGGAAAATCGGGCACAAAGGTAGGAAGTAAGCAATTTTGTGCATATTTCTCGCACATATGACACGATTACTGTGTCGGCAGAAAGGTTTTTCCCCTCCCCCGGAATGGAACAGAGGGAAAATCGATTTCAACACCGGATGACAGACGTCTGGGGATGAAAAAGTGTCGGTTGTGGGGATGGTGGATGGCCGGCAGGTAGCGAAGAAAACTCAAAGGAACCAGAAAGTTGAAGGCTTCTGGGGGAAAAGCAGAAGCAGCGTGGTTATGGTGTTGCGTGATACATTTGAGTGACATTTTATTTGCTGGGCTTTTGCTTTATAGGGAATCGGAAAATTTAAGACGATGAAAGTTAAAGAAAGAAATATTCAGAAATTTTGATTGTACTGCTTGAAGGAGATGTATCTGTATCGTTGTGCCGCGGTTATGTTTGCTTGAGAATGTGTTAAATCAATGCAATTTGGATATTCTCGTGATGTGATCTAAGAAAAAATGCCATAAAATACTGATTGCTTACTTTACGTTTTTAGCTGTTCAAAGATTAATTTTGAATGTGATAGAAATTGGCTAAAAATTGAGTACCTTATAAGGAAGTACTCAACATCGCTTATCATTTTGTATGTTTCTCTCAAATAGTAATAAAAAATCATAAGAAAATCTGAGATGAACCAGCCACGGGCTGAAAATCTCATAAATAAAGATATAAAAAAAATCATAAGAAAACACTTTGACAGAATCAGTCTCTGACTTTCCCGAAAGGTAATCCTATAACTACACCGCCATAATCTAAAACCATATCCTTGTGGTAGCATGCTGCTTCTCAGAAGATATAACCGAATGACCTCTGATAAAACAAATCATTGTGAGACTTTGATGTGCCTTCTAGTTTGATTGAATCTAACCTTTTTGCCTTTCTGCGCCTGCGGTTGCTCCATCGTCAATAAGATTAACAACGCAAACCTTAACATCGCACTGGCGATTTTTTCTTGCTCTTATGATTAAGGCAATTTTCTAAAGCCAATAACATATTGTTAACAGCATACAGTTAAATTTAAAAAAAAAATACAACTCGTATCTAAAGAGCAGGCAATTTTCTAACTATTTTATTGATCCATAATAAACAAGGGGAATTAATTAGTTTACGTTTTCGCAAATATTTTTTTATCAGCTATTTCAATTATTTTCTCACATTTTAAAGTTTTCTGTATTCATTATCTGCCTCATAAACAAAGGCGGCTTACGGACGGATCAACACTAGACGTGTGCGCCGCCGTCGCCGACGTTTTTTTTCATGCCGCCGCCGCCAGTCAAGTTGACCCGGCGCACCGCTGGTCATATTTATCCACGCCGCTGAACAATATTTCCCACGCCGATGAGAAAATGACAACGAATTTTATGCCACCACTTTGCGAATCTCCTGTTTAGACCATTAGCAATAATAGTAGTAATTTGTACATTTTTTGTCTTGTTAACCCTTTATAAGGCCGAGAGAATTAGGCACGGAATCCACTCGTTCTGCATTGGAATATAAAGTACATGTGGTGTAATGAACAAAAACCTTTTTATTTTCGAAAAATTCGATGGTCGATTTTGTATGAAAAAAATTGGTCTAAATTTCAACTTTTTGTCAACAAAGTTTAAAATGTTGTTATTTTGTGATGCGCTTATCAATCATGCTGATTTTTTGACAGGTTATTGCCCTAATATTCATGAATTACTTGTGTGGATTTGAACTCGATTGGTCAATTATTTTGGACGATATGGCAATTTTAGTACATGCCCATTTATTATAGTACATTTTTTCAAAAGGCCGAGTTTCTAAAAGTAATGAAGCAATCAAGTTGAAATTTTGTCCACAAGTAAAAGGTTCATGGGCCTTTCTTTCCCCATCATTCGATTTTCATTTCGCTCACCACAACAGAAGTTCGAGCTTATAAACCTTTATGCACTCAAAAATGGCGGTTTTTGGAGAGACATTTTGTTCTAAAAAACTCCCATTCATATTTGTTATGGCTCAAAAAAATCATGAGTGCTCACAAAGGCCTAATGTGTCCATCAGTTAAAACAGAAGTTGTAAAAATATTCTAAACGAACAGAAAAAAATATGTGTATAAGGTGGCAATATAGTTGCCACTGCCTTATAAAGGGTTAATGTTTGACGTGTTTTCTTGAGATCTTTTATAGATCTTTTGCAATAGGGTCTTGTACTATTTGGGCAGGTGTACCTATTTTGGGCACTTGCAGCTATAACTAAGTCAACTTCAAAGCGATTGATTTGAATTTTTGTAAAAAAATTAGATGCTGTGCGTGCCTAACTCTATACAAAAACTCAAGTCAATCGGTTTGAAATTGACTTAGTTATAGCGGCAAGTGCCCAAAATAGGTACACCTGCCCAAATGGTACAAGACCCTATTTTCTATGATTTCTTTAACAGAACTGAAAGTATTTGAAGAGCCGAGTTTTTTCTTCTTCAAAAGTAATAAGCGAGTTTTTTTTGTAACTGTTGCAAAGACCTAAATATTCCCACGCCTTCCGATATTCAAAGTCAATTCAACTGAAACAAAAATGCATTTTTCACCCCACATTCCCAACAGCTGCCCGGGGGGTTTTAGATTCAATTTTCATCGTAGGGTCTACCTACCTCACGCGCGGCATATTGGAAGCAACGGGAAACATACCATTCGTTACTGACTTTGTTTTTATGACCCATCATCGTCCGGTGGTGGCCGGGTGCGATCGTGTTAGAACACGTTGGGCCTGGATCGGGGTGGTGCAAATTGTTACTACGCTTGGTGGGCCGACGACAAAGATGGGCAATAAACCCGAAAGAATGTTCTATTAATCGCGGTTGAACAAAGGTGACATTGGCTTGGGTTGAACCTAGGTGAACCTAAAAGGAACGTTTCGAAATCGAGGCACCGAATTGGCCGTCTATGGTCTCAGGTAGCCTGGATTGTTTTGCACCTGATTCGTTTTGAACTCAGGTAAACTTTAGCTGGAATGTTGCGAAATCAAGGCGCCGTATTGGCCGCCTATGGTTTCAGATAGCCTAGATTGTTTTTTTTGTCACAAGATTGAGGCGCCGAATTGGCCGCATGTGGTTTCGGGTAACCGCAATTGTTTTTGTTTGTCTCGAAAATCGATGCGCCGAATTGGCCGCGTAGCCGTGGTTGGTTTTTTTGTTTTCACTGGGTTCGCTTTGAACTCAGGTAAACCCTTGCTGGAATGTTCTGAAATCGACACCGTATTGGCCGCATAGGGCGCCTGGCTTGTTTGCACTGGATTTGTTTTGTCTTCAAGTAAACCGAATGAAAAGAATGTTGGAGTACAATTTCAACCAACATCCGTGGCCGGGACCCGGCTAGGGGTCATTGTGCGCAAGCAAGGTTACATTTGAATAACAAGGCGGTTGCTTTGTTTTGAAGAATTGGGTGCCAAGTCCGAAAGATGATGGGGCTAAGAATGATGATGATGATGATGATGATAATGATGATGAGGATGATGATGGTGACGATGATGATGATGGGGAGAATGATAATGACGTCGATGGTGGGGTTCAATTCTTTCACACACCCAAGCCTTGTATACGCTCAAGTGAGGCGGGGCTAGAAGATGTAGGCCTTGGTGTAAAGATTCTCAGTAGGTTTTGTGCGAACACGCCCAAGTCAGGCGTGGTTAGGAGATTTAAGTTTTTCGTTGGCATTAATATTCTTGGTAGGGCTTGGGATACGCCCAAGATAGAAGAGTCGTGATGTTTTCAAGAAGAGAAGGATTTTAATCACGATGAGGACAAGTAGGATAGGTAGAGGTCTAGGTTTTGGACTTATTAGTATTTTCATTTGGTAGGGTTTTGGATACGCCCAAGTTGGTTCGGGCATTGTTAGGAATTATCATGACATCTTCGGCAAGACGAGAATGATCGTAGGAATTTTAGACACGCCCAAGCTGGTTCGGGTATTGCTAGGAAATTTAGGCTATAAATACGGAGGCTTTGGCTTCAGTCGGGGCAGTTGTTGAAGAACAGAGTAATCGAGGAAAGTTCGACGTTAGAGTCGTTGAAGAACGCAGTTGTTGAGTTCAAAGATAGTCAGTGAGACAGTGGGTCAGTTTCAACGCTAGAGTGTTCAATCTTGGTTCAGAAAAGACAGTAGTTGTAAAAGTTCAGTTTTTCAAACGTAAGAGTAAAAGTCCAGTTCAGTTTTTTTTTCAACTTCGGTGTAGAAATACAGAAAGGTGATATAAGAAAAAGTGAATCGTTGTAATATAAGTTAAGTGATGGTTTGTGGTATTTCAATATAGATTATTAAAAAGATATCGTCGGACTGTTATGAATTAAAAGATATCACATTCCGTGTAGTGTTTAGTTGAGCCCCTGGACGGTACAGGGCGCTTCAATATGGTGACAGCGCAAAACTGTTCGACAATTAGAACAGCGGAACGCCAATTTTCTGACTGGAAGAAGAAATCAGTGTCAGAATCAGTGCAAACCATTAACATTGAACAGTTTTGAACAATTGAGAAGAAAACAATGTTACAGACTGGATGGAAAAGATGAAGTTCGTGGCAGCGCAAGTGATAGTGGAATACAACGTAGCACCGAATAGGAAATGGCAACGCAACAACCTGTGTATGGAACCGAGTGTCTGGACCAATGGACATAATTCAGCCTGCATTATTTGATGGTATCGTGAGTATTAACCTTTTAAATGATTAAGTGTTTGAGATGGTTTAAAATTTTTGTGAGGTGGTTTGAAATGAAGGAAATTTTTTACGATATAAACAAAAACATTTTAATTGAAATACTGTTGTGGGAAAAATAAAGAAGTTATTCAAAAATTAATAAAAAAAAAAAGGGAAATCATAGTGATTTTCAATAAATAATGGAAAAATATAACAACAATAATGATTTCAAGAAGAACAAGTGAATGAAAAATACGAACAAATAACACTAGTTAACAAAATCAAGGGAAAGTCGCGGACTTCTGTTAAAATTATGATGCATAATTACGTGCTGATTTTGAAACCGTGTTTAAAATAAGAAAACTAAGAAGTACAGTTTTTTTTTATTATACGAGACAATCGCAACCAAGTTTTTTTTTAGAATTTACTAAAATTCGAAAATCTCAAGTTACAATTCACCAAATTTAAATATCTTTTTTGCAATAATAGGAAGCTGAATGTAATATGTTTTGAATATCTGATTATTTTTTTTTCTCGTCAGATTAGATATTGATGAGTGTTGGGAACAATCTCCTTAAATTGAAGCAAAATATTCAATAAATAAAACAAGATTTGTATTTTTCTTTCAAAAAAAAAAAAAAAAAATCTTTATCAGTTGTAGCAATGTTGATTCAAAATCGCCAGCTTTGTACGGGATATCGAAAATATTTTCAGCTCTACTGTATTTTTCTTTCCTTATGCTTTCAAACTTAGAGCATAATTTTACACTAAACATGATTTTCAGCTGTAAACTAGCATTACAATGGAATGGAATCAATTAAAAGTTGAAAAAAAAAATAATAATTTTGTAACTATGCAGCAGACCGGCTAATTGTCGCCGGTCGTGTTAATTTGAAAAAAAAAAACAGAATCAGTTAAAATATCAACATAAAAATGACCACGAATACAATGGATGAAATAGGCAACAATAGTGGAGCGAACAACGCTAGATTTGAATTTCCAATAAATTTTGCTATACAGTGTATTCCAGAATTTCATGGTAGTGCGTGTGAATTAGATGCTTTCATATATCAAATAAATTGTTTTTTGAAACCCATAAAACGGATAAATGATGCTAGTGAAAGGAAAAATGCAGAAACCGTACTCATTCAAATTGCACTGTCTAAACTTAAAGGCCCAGCAGCGTTAAAATTTAAAAACATTCTTGCAAATACTTGGGATAAAGTGAAAGATAATCTCCAAAAAGAATTCGGAATTAGTTTACAATTGGAAGAACTGTTTAATAAAATAGAGACCCTTGAACAAGGCAAGTGTGAAAGTTTTAAAAACTACAAAGATCGCGTTCTTCAACTTAAGAGGAATATTGATGAATTCGAAAAAGATTATATTAAAGATCCTACAATTGAGTCATACGCTCAAAGACATTTAAGAATACATTTTCTAGCGGGATTGGAAGAAATAAATTTGAAATTTTTTGCAAAAACGAAAAAAGAAGACTCATTGGAAGATTTGGTAGATTACCTACAAGAAGAATGCATCGATGTGGAACAACAAGAACGCATCGAGCAGAGATTGAGGGATTCCCACATTGCAGAATCTTACAGGCAACAAAATGAAGAACAGAAATTCATTAATCCACAATGTATTGACCACAACTTTCATAACGATAAAAGTAGATTCAACCAGTGCGAAATAGGTTATGAAAAAGATTTTAATAATTATAGATATCTAGGACAACAAGAAATTTATCGTGATGTTTACCAGATGCCTTATTGGACCAACAGAAATTTTTATGAACGCGACATGGGAATTCAAAACAACAACATTTACTATAATGAGCGAAAAAACTAAATAGCCGGAGGTTCGTTAATTGCGTCCGATCACTCCGTCAATCAGAAAATAATTTAGAAAGGCGCTTATATGCTGCAAGTAATAAGAAAATGATGCCCATGAACATAAATAAGAGTTATAACATACCACAAAAACAATTGGTTCAATTTGATAAATGCATTCCAGCACAAGAAAAAGTATTTATACATTGGACGGGCAACAATCAATTTATGTTAAATATCCCCACTGTAGAAAGACCATACACAAAAATCAATTACATGATAGACACAGGCTCACAACTAAACATATTAAGATGGGATGCAGCCCCTAGAATCGGAGCAACAGACATAGATTATTCTGAATCTGAAAAGTTTTTGATTTCGGGATTCAATGAAAGTCAAACAAGAACGCTCGGATCTACTGAAGTTAGTTTAATAATTGGGAAGTCTAAGTATAAGATAAAATTTTATTTAGTTCACCACTTAAATGTACATGGTATCATAGGAGCAGAATTTTTGAAACAGCATACATTATATATTAGCCAGAACTTTGATTACATAGCCCTACGCAAGCCAGATAGTGTAGAATATAATATTAACAATATTACAACAACAAAGTACGTAATGGTATCAGATAAATCTTGTCAGACTGATTTACAAGATAATAGTAATTGTATACAATATGATAGCAATGACAAAAGCTGTCAAGTAAATTTTGATATTGATGAAGTCATACATGATGAAATAGTTACACAGCCAATCGTACCGAAAAAAGATTATTCATGCAATATGTGCCTTTATGAGAAGTATTATGAAGACGAGGAATGCATAAATCAACATTTTGATGAAGAATATTATAATAATGGATGTTACAATAAGAATGTAGAGGCCGGGAATCAATATACGCCGGAGGATTTAGATTCAAACCAAGATCTAAGTTTGATAGATAATTTGAATTATGAACAAATACAAGGTAAAAATCGTATCGAAAAATTGCTAGATACAATTGATTTGAAGCATTTGAAAAGCGCTAATTACGACGCAATGGAAAATATAATGGCAAGATATTGTGATGTATTTTATTTGAAAGGGGATCACCTGACAGTAACAGATGCAGCAGTACATGAAATTGAAACAACGACTAATGTGCCAATAAATAAAAGGCAGTATAGGTTCCCTGAATCAACAAAGAAACAAATTAATGAGGAAATTGAAGAAATGCGTCGGCAAGGGATTATTAGGCCCAGTAAAAGTCCTTGGAATGCACCTGTTTTATGCATACCAAAGAAAGATTTAGACGAAGAAGGAAACAAAAAGCATAGAATTGTGGTAGATTTTAGGGCATTGAATTTGATAACTAAACCATTTGTATATCCGATTCCACAAATAAATGAAATATTGGATAGCCTAGGCGATAGCAAATACTTTTCAACAATTGATCTGAAATCCGGATTTTATCAAGTTCCTATAGACCCAAGAGATGCTGCAAAAACTGCATTTTCTACACCCAAAGGTCATTTTGAATTCACGAGAATGCCTATGGGGCTTAGAAACAGTCCCTCGACTTTTCAAAGACTGATGAACACAGTTTTATTTGAAATTGAAGATGTTAAAGCAATCGTTTATTTGGATGATATCATTGTTTTTGGAAGAACAATTCAAGAGCATAACGAGAATCTGATTAAAGTTTTGAAAGCTCTTCGTAAACATAATTTAAAAATTGAACCAGCAAAATGCCAAATTTTGAAAACTGAATTGAAATTTTTAGGACATACAGTTGATAAAAATGGTATTCGTCCGCTTGATGGTAATATTAAGGCTATACGAGAAATGGCAATACCAAAAACTGTAAAAGGAGTGCGATCATTCCTAGGAACAGTAAACTTTTATGGTAAGTTTATACCAGGAATTGCAGAAAAACGAAAACCACTGAATGATCTATTGAAGAAAAATGTAAAATTTAACTGGACCCCAGAGTGCCAGAAAGCATTTGAAGAATTGAAAAACTTTTTAACGTCTGACTCTTTGCTAGTGAGACCAAATTACAAGGACACATTTGTTTTAACGACAGATGCCAGTGAATACGCTATTGGAGCAGTTTTATCGAATGAAAAATCAATTGACAGACCCATAGCTTACGCTAGTAGGGGGCTTATTGGAGCAGAACGAAAATATTATACAATTGAGAAAGAATTACTGGCCATAGTATGGGCAGTGAATTATTTCCGTCATTATATCTACAATCAGAGGTTTATTGTTTACACAGATCATAGACCATTGATCTCAATATGGCATCTAAAAGAAACTTCATCAGTCCTCACACGTTTGCGTTTGAAATTGCAAGGATTGGAATGCGATATTCGATACAAACAAGGAAAGGATAACGTTGTAGCGGATTTTCTCTCTAGGCTAAATCCTGACAATGAATCAGAAGAGCAAAGTCATCCAGCCGATGAAATTAAAACCGCAAGGTCGAAATTAATTGCTGTGGTCACCCGACAGCAAACGAAAAGAGCAGAACAAGAAAACGTATCCAACCAAAAACACCGCGAACGCGATCAAGCGAACAAACAGCTGATGAAAAACTACACCGTTTCTGGCGACAATAACGGGGGCGCGATCGCTGACCGGGACCATGAAAGCGAGGGAACCAAAACAAAAACGCAAAAGATGACCTATATGAATGATAGCGTAAATAATAATTGCACGGGTTCCGACCTACGAGGCATAAACAAGGTGTCAAATATACCTCCAGCAAGTACGAGTGCGATATCGGACGTGGCTGAAGTTGAGGAATCCATTATGGCCGACGTTTTCGATTTATGCAATAACACACATACTAATGACACATTTGCGGCAAGCGCATATGATGAATTTTTAGAGATGTCCAAGAATAATCCAATTGATGTAAATCGATTGAAAATTTCTAGGAATTTGAAAAATGCAGATGCTGATTGTAACATTGTAATTTTGAATAGCAGATCGGCATTTAATGAAATCTCAAAAATTATTGATTTACCCCATGGACTGAAAGATTTTTGCGAAGATGGAGTTGTTTCTATTCCAGATAGTAATTTATTCGGAATTATTGTGGAAGGCAAAAGTAATTCAATGATTAATACCAAAGCATTCTTTTACAAACTTAGCAACTGCTTCAATCAAAATAAAGCGCCGATAACAGCGTCCAAAAATATTCATTTGATTTCGTTCAGAAAGATTAAACAATTTGAAATACTTGAGATGATTCAATTTTTAGCTTTGAAAAATCAAATTACGTTAAGCCTTTATAACGCAGATTCGGAACGCACTGAAGTACGTAATGAAGATATCGAAACAATTCTTCGAGAATTTCATGATGCTCCCTTAGGCGGACATGTTGGAGCAAGGCGAATGCGGAAACGCATTGGTCTCATTTTTAATTGGAAAAACATGAGAAGGGATATCGAAAATTACGTAAAACAATGTGATTCATGCCAGAAAAATAAAATTTGTAAATCCAATAGAATTCCGTTAAAAGTAACCACAACGTCATCCGAGCCATTTGAAAAATTATATATGGATATTGTAGTTCTCCCAGAATCCGAATGGGGCAACAAATATGCGCTGGTCATGCAGGACGACCTTACGAGATTTTTGGTAGTAGCTCCAATGGACAATCAAGAAGCGGAGACTGTATCCAAAACTTTTGTCGAAAAATTCATTTGTAAATTCGGTACTCCGTTGGAACTAGTGACAGACCAAGGAGCAAATTTCATGAGCAAATTTTTTAAACACGCATGCAAAATTTTGAAAATCAAAAAAATCAATACAAGTGCTTATCACCCACAAGCAAATCTAGTAGAACGATCAAACAGAGAATTGAAAACATATTTGCGACAATTTGTCGGAGAAAACCCGCAACAATGGGACCAACATCTTGATTATTTTACCTTTGAATACAATACTACAAATAATAGCTCAACAAGCTACAGTCCGTTCGAACTTTTATATGGAAGAAAGGCAAGGATTCCTACCTCCATATATACTCCAACAAATTCAGATCTAACATATAATGACTATTTTTGCGAAATGAAACAAATTCTTAAAAATTTGCATGAAAACGCCAAAAGAAATTTGATTATTTCCAAAGAGAAACGTAAAATTATTTATGACAAGAAAACCGAAGAATGGCAACCTATGTGGGGCGAGTTGGTTTTAGTACAAGCAATCCCAACAGGAACAGGTCAAAAACTTCAAAGTAAATGGAGAGGCCCATACGCAGTAGTTGACCTACCCAGCGAACAAACCACAATCATTAAAAATGGGAACAAATTTGAAAAAGTCCACAATAATAGGTTAAAAAAGTATAATGATTGATTAGCTATGCGTAGTCGTCAATGCATAAATTGATGTAAATATTGAAAAACCAATTATTTCCTTATTACGAATGATTTTTTGTAAATATTAGTTACTAAATATGTTGTTAAAAAAAATACCATAGGAATAATATGTTAGGATAGAGGCTTGCGTAGGATAGCTAGGAATATTAATTGAATTATTATACTAAATAAACAATTATCACATATAACTGTAGTAAGGTTCACAACAAAACGGTTAACGATTGGAGAGCATACGAATTACCTTAATTGAAATTATATCGTAACAACTCAAAAGGAATTGATAAAAAAATGAAATAAAAAAATAATGATAATAGCAATAAATAAATAAATAAATTTTATGAGAATATGAAGAGACATAAAGAAATGATAATGATGAATGAATCAGGATAATGAAAATAAGTTTTCGGGAAATTTTGTACAGCTGAATTATAACAAAAATGCGTCCATCAATTCGGCATGAGTTTGAATGCAAGAACGATTTGAATGTACCGAAGAGCTGAAAAGGGGTAATTTGGGAGGAGTAAACATAACTAAGCAAAATGATTGATTGAAAAGGGTATATAGAAATTGGGAATGAAGAATTGATATATTGGGAATAATATGATGGGAAATAAAAAGTAATCTTGAAAGGGGAAATATCATTGGGGTATATCGGGTAACAATAGCGGGGAATGTATAAGAAGAAAAATAATAACTTGAGAGATTCTTGAATAAAGAAGCAGCTCTATTTAACGTTAATACATATGGAATACATAATAAATGAGGTTTGAGCAAACAAACAAAAGACATAAATTGTTGATTGAGAGTATTAATAATAAAAAGAATCAATGACAACAAACGAACGATTATTCTCTGAAACGATAAAGCAAAACGGATTAAACAAAAAAAAACCCAGATTGATCCACCTAGTGGTGGTAGTGCCTTTCTCGTCGAATATGTACTCATGAACTTTCTGTCGACGTTAGCCAAAATGTTCCTGAATCCTGATAATACTTTATATAGAAAAACAACAATTTTAAACAAGATTTTAACAAATCCATGATCGATTTTGGAAACTTATTCATGGTACATATTCCGATGTAATGTTCAAGAGCAAAGCAGAGCTGAAAAATATCAGACCTCTCAGTTGACTGCTTGACCACCTTAACCCTGGTCGTATATTGGGGTCAGAGATGCCAGATACACAGATTTTTCTGTATTATACAGATTTTTGACCTACTATACAGACAAGATATAGAGTACAGAAAAATACAGAATTTTGAAATGTTATACAGATTTCTCATGAAAGCATGAAATTTAAAGCTTTTTGCAATAAATTTATTAATTTATAAATTGTTGCTTAAACTTTAAAGAATTTATGAAAATTTGTACGTTTTCACACACGTTTAAGAAAAATAAATACCTGCAAAAGTTTTAAACTGTCAGAAAGTAGTATATTTTTGTTAGTTCCTTGAAATCTAGGACTCTCGGTGTCTGCTATACCCTTAAATACGGCGATACAGAAAAATAAGTAATGATATAGATTTTTGATAAAAATAATCTGGCATCTCTGATTGGGGTCATTATGACTCCATTCCATGCACTACGGCAGCGGGGTGAGCGTCAGCTAATGCATGAAGAAGGTCAACTCTATTCACAATCGTAGATCACTTTGTGATCTTCGCCATTGTTTATTTCAGTACACTTTAGGCTATGTTTTATTACCAAATGTAACACGATTCATGTAAAATGTGATTTTCTTACGAGAAAAATGCAGAAAATGTAAAAATTTCCATTCAAGTTTCAGTCGCAATGAGAAGAGCGAGGGCTCAACCAGCCGCACCCAAATTGTGAGCAGTAATTTTAGAAGCAAAAGTAGATTGAAGTTTGAAAATTGATAAGGTGTTGATGCGATTAGATTTTAATTTTTCCATAAAACGTTGATCTATCCTACTATGCATTTACACCGCTGGAATCTGAAATGGTGTGATTTGAAGATATCACTTTGGTCACGATTTTGTTCTCTTGAATATATGAAGACTTTGACGATTTGATTTATCGCTTTGACATTTATTTTGTTCACTTTTATAATTCCGCTATTTGATGTGCAGCTTGCATGGGTTTTGTTAAATTTTACGTTTGACCACTTCCGGTGGGACACCTAGAACCAATTTTGATTGTCTCAAATGTGGTCTGAGATTATGTTCTTGTTAACTGGTAATCGAGTTAACTAAAAAGCTGAAAATTAATGTGATCTGATGCTATTTTCTTGCTAACAGATCAACAATTTTTTGAATAACCACGATATTATGTATCGCTCGCATGCATGATTTTGGTTTCTTCTTCTTCTTTATGGCTCGACGTCCCCACTGGGACTTGGCCTGCCTCGCTTCAACTTAGTGTTCTTTGAGCACTTTTCCACAGTTATTAATTGTAGGGCTTTCTTTGCCTGCCATTGCATGAATTTGTATATTGTGAGGCAAGTACAATGATACACTATGCTCAGGGAGTCAAAGCCTTAACCACTAGGCTAACTGGAGACTTCTATTAAATCACTTCCGAAGGAACACCCGCAACCGATTCCGAAATATTATTACAAGTTCTAGATATGGCCTGAGACTATTTTCTTGTTGGCCTTACATCAGATTATAAAAAAACGCAGCTATGGTTCAGTTCCCGTCTATATTTTACCACTTCCGGTGGGCTACTCGTCTAGTCTCTAGTTCTGGAACACTATCGGTTCTCCCAAATATGGTCTGAGATTATTTGTTGGCTATTGTTTATCATGTTACTGCATAAGTCATTGATATGTTACATGTATTGGTTCTCTTTTACATTTGACCATTTCTGGAGGGACAACCGGAATCGGTTCCGTAACACACTGATATGGCTTGCGTCTATTTTTTTGCAACTGTTCATCATGTTACCTAAATAGCCGTGATACCTCAATCGCATGCACGGGTTTGCTTTCACTTTCGGCTCGGAACCGGTTGCGGAACACTACTGATAGTCTCTTAAATTATCTGAGCCTATTTGCTTGTAAACGTTTGTTAGGTTATCAAAAAAGCCGCGCTTTGCTATGTCGCATGCATGGGTTTGGTACAATTTTATATTCAGCCGCTTTTGGAGGGGAACCCGGAACTTGTTTCGGAACTACTGACAGTCCATAATGTGGTCTTAGCAAAAAAGGTAATCAAGTTGTCGGAAAATCTGTGATTTGATGTGCCGCATGTACAAACTATGTCAAATTTTATATACGGCCACTTCCGGCGGAACTCCCGGAACCGGTTCCGCTACACTACTGGCTCAGATATGGTCTGAGTCTATTTTATGCCAACCTTTCATTATCACAAAAGCCGCCCTTTGATATGCCAAATGCGTGGATTTGGTTCACTTTAATATTTGGCCACTTCCGGCAAGACACCCGGAGCCGGTTCCGGAACACAACCGGTTCAGATATGGTCTGGGACTGTTTTCTTGCTAACTGTTCATCAGGTTACCGAAATTGCCGCAGTTTGATGTGTCGCATGCATGGGTTTTGATCACTTTTTTATTTGACCACTCCCAGCGGGTCATCCGGAACCGGTTCCGAAACTCTACCGGTTCAGATATGGTCTGAGTCTTTTTTAATGCCAACCTGTCATTGGATTATAAAAAAGTCGCGCTTTGATATGTCGCATGCATGGATTTGGTTCACTTTTATATTTGGCCACTTCCGGCGGGACATCCGGAACCGGTTCCGGAACACTACCGGTTCAGATATGGTCTGAGACTGTTTTCCTGCTAAACGTTCATCAGGTTATCCAAAATGCCACAGTTTGATGTGTCGCATGTATGTGTTTGTTACATTTTTATGTATGGCCCCTTCCAAGGGTACTGGTCCGGAACACCTAAATGGCCATAACTCCGGAACGGCTGGACCGATCCGAACCATTTTCAATAGGAAACAATGGGACCAGATTCCGCGTCGAATGATCCGTCGGTCATTGAAATCGGTTGAGGTTTACTGCCAAAAAGTGATGTGAGTTTTTTTGTACACATACACACACACATACACACACATACACACACACATACACACACACATACATACACACAGACATCACCTCAATTCGTCGAGCTGAGTTGATTGGTATATGTGAGTCGACACTCCGGGCCTTCTATCAAAAAGTCATTTTTGGAGTGAACATATAGCCTTTCCAGTACACTTAGTGTACGAGAAAGGCAAAAACAATTTAGAAACAATTTAGACCCTAATGAAACTACGGAGGACGCTCCTATATAATATGGTCATGTCACATAACAATTTTGAAAGTATATACGAGATCGGATGAAAATTGAATGATGAGGACAAGGGAGGGCCCCCCAGGATGCTTGTGAATGTTGAGTGTGAATGGTGAATGAATAACTAATTTGAAAAAAAAGAAAAATAATAATATGTGAATGAAAAATGAAGTAATATTTATAGATTCGGAATCATTAGGTTGCGTCAAGAAGCAAAAACTAGAAATAAACATAAATATATTTATATTTTATCAAATCATGAATTAAACACAAGATCTAAGTCTCGTTACAGGTATCCATCCAAAAACCTTATTCGGTAAGGGGGAGAAGTCGTAGCAATGAGGCGATCAAGCCGAGCCTGCGAAAGGAAACGGAGCAAACAGGAATTGAAAAAAAAACACACTGGAGAGAATTCTGTAGTGAGATTTTTTGGAATTGGTAATACAGATGTTTATAGTGACCCTACAGAAGCTTTCCATTGCTACAACTCACATTTTAATATTTTACGGGTTTTTGAGTAAAAAAAAAATAATAAGTTTATGACTATTAAGAAAAGTAACGGTAACAGAGCATAATTAATGTAATGATGCAGTTTTTTTTTAAATACTATTGTAAAGGTTATATTTTGCACATACAAGAAAAACAAATAATAATAACATGAAGACTAAAAGTTCAGTTTGCCATGATAGATCAATATTTTATAAATCGATGGTTTCGACAGAATTAAAAACATAACTTCCTCGAGAGATGACGCGGGAGGACAAGACGAGAAGGCAACATCCGGCGAGAGCAACCAGAGGAGCAGTTCAACGGTACCTCTATGAAAACGTACCACAGTCAAATTGGTACGAAGACGAGAAATAACAGATCGGATGGAAAGTTGAAGGTCAAAGGTGCTGGTATGGCGGAGGAGAGGATTCAGCGAACATAATTTTTCACCGGAGACGATTCAAGGTCAACTCGGGTGGCACATCGAGACAAATATTATTGTACATCTGCGAATCTGCTAATATGAACCAACACAATGCAGAGCATCGGGAAAAACTACAACAACAACGACAACAACAACAAAACAACAACAACAAAAACAACAACAACAACAACAATTCATACAGACATATGATGAGAGAAGGACGTCTTCAAAGTTTCCCAAATTAACCGACATAATGTAATGTTCACCAACCGCATTACATTCACCATTGAGAAAGCACTTACTCCGTGCTTCTTACAACAACAATTAACAGTAACCATAACCCGGAATGCAACATTTCGACATCATCAAAAGGTTTGGAATTTAAGCCATCTAATTACAAACTCTTTAAAGAATTTGCAACAGTTCCACAATTTGCACCAGGTCAAAGACAACAATATTCACATCACTATTGAGATTGATCCAATACCAACAAAATTCAGAAGGCGGGCGATAAGTAATCAACCACAACACCGTAAATGACAATGATAAACAATCCAGTTCGGAAGGCAACTTATGACACTTTTTCGAGAAACAACAGAAAGCAACAGTAAAACTAATTCTTCTGTCTGCAAACGACAACGCGGGAATTACAAGCAGGGAAATACGATTCAACCGAGGTAATATCCGGATACCAAAGCTTCATGGTCACGTTCCCACAGGAGACGACATCAAGTGAATCAACTACATCATCTTCAAAACAAACCAGTACAACAGAGAAGCAACGATACCATTCATCTGAGACCTGAAACTAACCAATTGATCTGGACATCTAACAAGAAGAGGTAGAAATCAATGGCAGGCGAACAAACCCTACGACGAATCAAGAGGAGCAGCAGCGAGTACCAAGGAAGTCAATCTCTTGAGGAAGACTGTAAGAAGGTTAATACAAAATTTAAAGTTTCTTTGGGATATTGAGATCAATCAACTGTAGTGGAAAATATTGTAAGACACTTACTGGGAAGATAAAGATTAGTTTAGCAGTTTCAGTTTAGAAAATTAACGATCATCGTTAACGTCATCATCTAAATGAAGTTTTGGGGGATACATTTTACCCACATCCTTACATTTGAACGTGATTTTATACACGTTCAAACTCCGTTAAGTGGGAGGGCATGCAAAGACCTAAATATTCCCACGCCTTCCGATATTCAAAGTCAATTCAACTGAAACAAAAATGCATTTTTCACCCCACATTCCCAACAGCTGCCCGGGGGGTTTTAGATTCAATTTTCATCGTAGGGTCTACCTACCTCACGCGCGGCATATTGGAAGCAACGGGAAACATACCATTCGTTACTGACTTTGTTTTTATGACCCATCATCGTCCGGTGGTGGCCGGGTGCGATCGTGTTAGAACACGTTGGGCCTGGATCGGGGTGGTGCAAATTGTTACTACGCTTGGTGGGCCGACGACAAAGATGGGCAATAAACCCGAAAGAATGTTCTATTAATCGCGGTTGAACAAAGGTGACATTGGCTTGGGTTGAACCTAGGTGAACCTAAAAGGAACGTTTCGAAATCGAGGCACCGAATTGGCCGTCTATGGTCTCAGGTAGCCTGGATTGTTTTGCACCTGATTCGTTTTGAACTCAGGTAAACTTTAGCTGGAATGTTGCGAAATCAAGGCGCCGTATTGGCCGCCTATGGTTTCAGATAGCCTAGATTGTTTTTTTTGTCACAAGATTGAGGCGCCGAATTGGCCGCATGTGGTTTCGGGTAACCGCAATTGTTTTTGTTTGTCTCGAAAATCGATGCGCCGAATTGGCCGCGTAGCCGTGGTTGGTTTTTTTGTTTTCACTGGGTTCGCTTTGAACTCAGGTAAACCCTTGCTGGAATGTTCTGAAATCGACACCGTATTGGCCGCATAGGGCGCCTGGCTTGTTTGCACTGGATTTGTTTTGTCTTCAAGTAAACCGAATGAAAAGAATGTTGGAGTACAATTTCAACCAACATCCGTGGCCGGGACCCGGCTAGGGGTCATTGTGCGCAAGCAAGGTTACATTTGAATAACAAGGCGGTTGCTTTGTTTTGAAGAATTGGGTGCCAAGTCCGAAAGATGATGGGGCTAAGAATGATGATGATGATGATGATGATAATGATGATGAGGATGATGATGGTGACGATGATGATGATGGGGAGAATGATAATGACGTCGATGGTGGGGTTCAATTCTTTCACACACCCAAGCCTTGTATACGCTCAAGTGAGGCGGGGCTAGAAGATGTAGGCCTTGGTGTAAAGATTCTCAGTAGGTTTTGTGCGAACACGCCCAAGTCAGGCGTGGTTAGGAGATTTAAGTTTTTCGTTGGCATTAATATTCTTGGTAGGGCTTGGGATACGCCCAAGATAGAAGAGTCGTGATGTTTTCAAGAAGAGAAGGATTTTAATCACGATGAGGACAAGTAGGATAGGTAGAGGTCTAGGTTTTGGACTTATTAGTATTTTCATTTGGTAGGGTTTTGGATACGCCCAAGTTGGTTCGGGCATTGTTAGGAATTATCATGACATCTTCGGCAAGACGAGAATGATCGTAGGAATTTTAGACACGCCCAAGCTGGTTCGGGTATTGCTAGGAAATTTAGGCTATAAATACGGAGGCTTTGGCTTCAGTCGGGGTCAGTTGTTGTGGGTCAGTAGTCGGGGAGTTCGGTGACAACGTTAACGCAGGCAGCACATCGGATAAGTCTTGAGCTCCCATGTGGGACACCTCTAGATACTGTCCAAATAAAGGCTGTAGTTAGTACGAAAGCAAGGACTTAGGTGATACGAATTAAGTGAAAAGTGTAATGTAATTTGTTAAAAAGTTGTTAGGAAAGACTAGAACAATACTAAGGAGAAAAAGTGAATCGTTGTAATATAAGTTAAGTGATGGTTTGTGATACTTCAATATAGTTTATTAAAAAGATATCGTCGGACTGTTATGAAATGAAAGATATCACATTCCGTGTTGTGTTTAATGCAGCCCCTGGACGGTACAGGGCGCTTCACTGTTAAGGGACTATCAACAAAATTCTTGACGGTATTCTCATGAGATCTACAAAACACATTCCTCTACATATTCATGGTATATCTCTTGGGAGATTTTTATGGCAGATTTCCGTCGATATTCCTGGTGATTTGGTGATGACGAACAGTTTAATTCCAGATCCTACTAAATGTTCGATTTCAGGGTTTCTTCGAGATTCATTTAAAGATTCATTACAATTTATTTTCCACAGAATCCTTCAACGATTTTCCTTGATTTTCATGAAACTTCATCAGAATTTTTTTCAGAAATTCCTCTTGAGGAACCTCCAGAAATTTCACCAAAAATCTTCAAGAAATCCTTCCATGCTTAAGAAATTCCTCCAAGGATTATTTAAGAAATTTCACTGGTAATATTTTCAGAAAATCATCCGAGGATTCCAGACATTCTTACAGTGATTTTTTTTCTCAAAAAATCAAAACTGTAGAATTATCCAGGTATTTCTCCAAAAAATCTTTTAAATATTGCTTCAGAAATATGTTTAGAGATGCATTAAGTTCCTCTTAAATTTTCTAAAGAATTTCTAAAGCGAACCTTCTATGGATTTCTTCCTAAATGGCTAAATACGTCATGCAAAATTTACATTTTCAACTCCACTCTCCCAATGGCACGCTTTTTGTATGGGACCTCTGAAATTGATGAAGGTATGAGGTTGTCACAAGTATTCCTCCATATTTTTCCTCAGAAGAATTTATACCAAATATATCTGTCGGAGTTCTTATTTGGATTCGTTAAGAAATTCTAAAATTTCTTCAGTAAAAATTCCTAGAAACGGAATCTTTTTTGAAAATTTCTCATGAGATTTTTCTAGAATTTTTCATACAACATTTGTTGCCGAATTATTGCGAAAGGCCCTTTGAATACTCACCGCACACGATACGAGTTCAGCGTATGCACATAGCTTTATACCATCTATTGAATAGGGAGAGAAGATGTCAACAATGAATCAGCATATAGCGTATAGTTGCACTTGAACACGTTTAGTATTACTGCTTTTTAATTGTATTAGTTACTGTTTTATACCGTCAAACGGGGTTACTTGCAACAGCGGTGTAACTTGCAACACTATGACATACACTAAATGTGAAGTATTTTTTTACTAATAATGAAAAATAGTATGCCCTACTATTTCGTTCATGGAGATTATGTGTATCAACGATCGATTTAGTGGAAAAAAAGTTTAATTTCTTTGTTCATTGATAAGCTACACTGTTAAAACGGTTTGCTCATTTTATGCAATAAAAACAAGTATGAAAATCGTGCTTCACCTCTTCCCTATGGTAAGTGCGATAAGTCTGATGACCTTGCATGCAGTTAGGGTACCTAATAGTAAGCTTAGCTAAACGATAAAAGTTTGATAAACTTATCGACTAAGTAATGTAAAACATCATTATTATATTCGACAACCATTATTATGGGGTAACTTGCAACAGTTGAATTTGACAAAACCTTGAATTATTTATCTTCATTTCACGATATTTTTGACAGGAAAAACCGTAATCACTTATTGATTACGTAACGCGTTCATTTTCAAATTACAACCCATTTTTTACATTTTTTTTTGCACGTGAGCGTCTAACATTGTTTTTTTTTTTTTTACTTGTTCGTTTATTTGGAAGGCTCGGGCGCCACATGGGCATAACTGAGCCGAAATCTTTTGTTTTTACAATGAATTTACATTTTACAATTTATTACTGCCTTAAAACTATGTTAGTTTGGGAAGCCGAAGTACTCGCGGCTGTTTCGAGGTTAAGGATTGAAAAAAAAAATTAAATTGGGAAGGAGGGATTTATGGGTTTAAAACTAAATTATTTGCTAACTTATACTAAAACATTGATGGGACAAATTGTCCATATCTGTAACGGAACCAAAAAGAAAAGACTTTATCGGTAGAAAACGACAAGAAGAGGACAAACGGAAGAGGGGTGACGACAGACAGGGGCGAACAACAAAACCAAAAGGCGGACAACGAAAACAAGGAACGTACTACATCAAACTCTGACATCAACACGTTTCAAAAACTGATAAATCAGGTTCATGTATTCCAAATCAAGTCCTGCCAACACTTCTCTAACGGGTTTCTGTTGTTTTCCTCGGACCCGGAGAATTTCATGCAGCTCAGATCTGACCTCATGATACTCATTGCATCCCCACACGACATGTTCGATATCCTGGTAAGCCACACCACAGACACAGAGATTGCTTTCTGAGAGCCCAATACGGAAGGTGTGTGCGTTCAACAAATAGTGGTTGGACATCAACCGACACATCACACGAATGAAATCGCGGCCTAAATCCAACCCTTTGAACCATGGCTTCTTCGACACCTGTGGAATGATGGAGTGCAACCATCTACCCATCTCTCCATTTGTGTTGCCAGCTGATCAAGGTCTCCTGACGGGCCAATGCAAAAAATTCGTCGAAGGCGATTTGACGCTCGTAAATATCGCCTTCGCTAGCGCCCACCTTAGCCAGAGAGTCCGCTTTCTCATTGCCCGGGATTGAACAATGTGAAGGGACCCAAGCTATGGTGATGATGTATGAGCGTTTGGACAAAGCACTCAAGACTTGGCGTATTCCTTTCAGGAAGTACGCTGAGTGCTTCATCGGTTTCATTGACCGAACAGCCTCCAGAGAGCTTAGACTGTCGGTAAAAATGAAGTAGTGCTCAGGTGGAAGAGTGCGAATGTACTCTAAGGTGTAGTATATAGCCGCGAGCTCAGCAATGTATACCGAACATGGCTTTTGAAGCATGAAGGTGGCGCTATGAAATTCGTTGTAGACACCGAATCCAGTCGAATCATCGGTTTTGGAACCATCTGTGAAGAACTGTCTGGCCCCGCTAACATGCCCGAACTTACTTGCAAAAATTTGTGGAATACCTATGGAACGAAAAGATTCCGGTATACCGGTGATCTCATCCCTCATAGAGAGATCAAAATCCACAAAGGAGCTGTCGAAGTCTGAGAAGTTGTCACGATTGGTGTTAACCGGAGATGGGCTTACCTCCAGCGTCATGTACCAGTAGTACACACTCATAAAACGAGTTTGGGGATTCTGTTCGAGCAGCTTTTCGAAGTTTTCTATGACTAACGGATTCAGAACCTCGCATCGGATGAGGAACCGGAACGACAACTCCGCAAAGCGGTCTGTCAGAGGCTGTACACCAGCAAGTACCTCTAAACTCATTGTGTGAGTCGAGTTCATGCAACCTAACGCGATCCGAAGGCAACGGTACTGAACCCGTTGAAGCTTCAGCAAGTGTGTTTTCGCCGCGGATTGAAAACAGAAGCTACCGTATTCTAAAACCGACAGAATGGTTGTTTGGTACAGCCTGATCAGATCTTCCGGATGTGCTCCCCACCATGTTCCGGTAATAGTTCGCATAAAGTTGATTCGTTTTTGGCATTTCTGTATCAGATACACAATGTGCTTCCCCCAGGTGCATTTGGAATCGAACCAGACGCCGAGGTATTGTGAAGACATGCTATGAGTGATTGTCTTACCCATCAGAACGAGCGGAAACTTTGCCGGTTTGTGTTTTTTAGAAAAGACAACCATCTCAGTTTTCTCCGGAGAGAACTCGATACCCAGCTTGAGAGCCCAAGTAGACAAATTGTCCAAAGTATCCTGTAGTGGTCCTTGCAGATCGACTGCTATTGATCCCGTTACAGAAACAACACAGTCATCCGCAAGCTGCCTTAACGTGCAGTTTTCCATGAGACATTCATCTATGTCTCTAACATAAAAGTTGTAAAGAAGGGGGCTTAGACATGAACCCTGGGGGAGGCCCATGTAGCTAATTCGTGAAACTGTCAAGTCGCCATGAGCAAAACTCATCTGCTTCTCAAACAGCAAATTATACAAAAAATTGTTCAGAATTGGTGAAAGGCCACTTTCGTGTAGTTTGTCGGAAAGAACATCGACACAAACTGAATCAAAAGCCCCCTTAATATCCAAAAACACTGAGCCCATTTGTTGCTTTTGAGCAAAGGCAAGCTGAATTTCTGAAGAAAGCAACGCAAGACAGTCGTTCGTCCCTTTGCCTCTGCGGAAACCGAACTGTGTATCTGACAACATGCCATTCGATTCAACCCATTTGTCCAGTCGAAAGAGGACCATCTTCTCCAACAGCTTCCGTAGACAAGACAACATCGCGATTGGACGGTACGAATTATGATCCGACGCGGGTTTCCCGGGTTTTTGAACAGCTATCACCCTCACTTGTCTCCAGTCATCCGGAACGATGTTGTTATCCAGGAACTGATTGAACAAGTTCAACAAGCGCCTCTTAGCGACGTCGGGGAGGTTTTTAAGCAAGTTGAACTTGATTCGATCCATTCCTGGAGCGGAATTGTTACATGAAAGAAGAGCAAGTGAGAATTCAATCATTGAAAACGGCCTATCCATGTCGTCCCTATCGTCGGAAACATCACGAATTATTCGCTCCACGGGCACGGAATCTGGACAAACTTTTTTTGCGAACTTGAGGATCCATCGAGGAGAGCTTTCTCGATCCTCATTGACCGACGACGCGTTACGCATTCTTCTACCGACGTTCCAAAGAGTTCTCATCGATGTCTCGCGCGACAAACCCTCGACGAACCGACGCCAGTAACCGCTTTTCTTTGCCTTGATCAAGTTCTTGAACTTACTTTCAAGGGAAGCGAACCGCTTGAAGTTTTCGACCGAACCGCGTTTCCGAAACTCTTTGAACGCCGCGGATTTCTCGCGATAGATTTCTGTACACTCACTATCCCACCACGGATTCGGGGGTTTCCTGCGAGCCGAAGGACCTGGAACTGGCCGACGTTGTGCCTGCAGCGCGCTACTGATGATCAGCTCGGACAGAAACCGATACTCTTCCCGCGGTGGAAGGACTTCTACCGATTGCTCACCGTCGATAATTGCTTCCGCGTACTTCTCCCAGTCAATGTGCTTGGTGAGATCGTAGGCGATGTCGATAGATGGAGGTTGATGTGACCCATTGGAAATAGAAACAACAATCGGCAGATGATCACTACCATGAGGATCCTGAATAACCTTCCATGAACACTCCAGCGATAGTGAGCTCGAACAGATTGAGAGGTCTAATCGGCTGTTTCTAGGACTGCCATCTTGAGCTGGAGGTGCCACTCGTGTAACTTCTCCGGTATTCAAAATTGTCATGTTGAAGTCGTCGCAGAGGTCATATATCAAAGTTGAACGGCTGTCATCGTACAGTTCCCCCCAGCCTGTACCATGGGAGTTGAAATCTCCCATGAGCAGCCGAGGCTCGGGCATAACCGAGCAGATGTGGGCGAGATCCCTGCGAGATATTGCAGTTCTCGGTGGAAGATATATGGAGGCAACACTGAGGGTTTTACCTCGGATAGTCACCTCACATGCGACGGCTTCAATGCCTGTCATCGGATGAAAATCGACTCTGTAAAATGAGTGCTGCTTCTTAATCCCTAGAAGCACCCCTCCGTACGAGTCGGATCGATCAAGGCGAATGATATTATAATCGGGAAAAGGTAAGGTTACATCAGGTGTCAGCCATGTTTCGGATAGTGCAAAAACATCGCATTGTAAATTGTTAACTAAAAATTTAAAAACGTCTAATTTCGGTGTAATACTACGACAGTTCCAGTGTAGAACCGAAATCGTATCTTCGACCTCGGTGGTTAAATTAGCCATCGAAAGATACGATTGTCGCAAGGAGGGGCATTTTAGAAGCCAACTGCTTCAAAAGAGGGGTCACACAAGGAAGAAGTCCTTTAACAATGTTCTTCACGGAATCTGAAGCATTGAAGAAGCTGAGGATGATGTCTACGATGCCAGAGAGCGTAAACAATGGCGCACCCTGAGGTTGCTCCTGGTGCTCCGAATGCTGTCTTTCCGGTTGAGAATTCGAAAAACGTGGGACATCTGGGATTTTAGATGTTCCCGGAAGTGATGGAAAGTCTCGTTCGTCCTGGATTTTGAATCCCGGAGGGGAACGTTTTGTGACTTTCTTACCACTCTTGAAATTTGTCATGGTGGGTTGGGGGTCGCTGCTAGGCAGATTCCGAGGTTTTTTGGTGGGTCTCTGGAGCCTCATCCGTTTCCTCGTTTCACCCTTGAAAACAAAGGGAACCCCGTCCCCGACCTCAGAGTCAGAGCCCTGATCATCGAGAGATAAAGACGAGTAGATGTTACGGGATTCAACGGTCGGGGCAGCTTTTTTCAGCATTTCGGCATAGCTTCGCCGTGATCGCTGCTGCAACGATCGTTTTTGATGTTTTTTCTGCTGTATGTACCTTGGGCAATCAATCAGATCATGTGGACGGTCGCTGCCACAATAAACACACTTGGGCGGCGTTTTACACGCACCGTCCACATGTCTCTCCCCGCATGTTGCTCAGCGAGGTTTATTGCTGCAGTACTGAGCGGTGTGGCCCAGCTGCTTGCAATTGATGCAATTCATTACCTTCGGTACATACAGCCTCACAGGTAGCCGAAGTTTGCCAATCGCCAGCAGATCTGGTAATGCAGATCCGGAGAAGGTCACACAAAATTCTTCAGATGGTGTGTAAACCTTCTTCTCACCCTCCTGGGAGACCGAATGCAGTTGCCGGCAATCCAGTATCTGGACAGGAGGTAGAGAAGGGTTATGGAAACGACCACAGCCTTGCATGATCGTTTCGTAGGTCAAAGATGCGTCGGCGACCTTCCCCGAAATCTCTATCGACGCGCTCGGTAGGTAAACGAAGTACTCAAGTGTAAACAACTCGCAGGCCACAATCTCATTAGCGTGTTTTCGGTCGCCTACTGTCACCCGAAGCTTAGCTGTACCGACCATGTCAATGGAGACAACGGAAGAATACCGTTTAGTCAGATCCTTGCTGATTTGAACGGTGTTCAAACGTTTGCCTTTGGGTCGGAAGAAAACAACATATGGCCCGCCAAAGTCGGGAGGGTAGGCCTTGAGGCGGGGGGACGACGAAACAGATTTACTGTTGGTGTCCATTGCAGAAGCGCCAGGGTGAGGGGAGACAAAGGGATTAGCATTTACATCGCCTTGTTGGCTCGAGCAGTCCGATGCCAATAACAAAGCTTCGTTGATGCGGTACGACGTACCCCCGCCATCGTCATCATCGCCCATTGTGGTAGTTAACTACCACCACCGGGCACTCAAAAACCTTAAACTAATACTATCACGGGGACGAGAAATAATCAAAAAACAAGGGACAAAGTTAACGCTACAGGAAAAGTGAGAAAAACTGCTTATGTACCAAATTAAATCTAATCAAAGAGTCAGTGGAGAGGGGGGAACAACGAGAGGTAACTTTATGTACTTATCTTTGTGCACTCTGTTTAGCCACAGGCTCGACGACGACTGGTCCAAGCGATCGGATGGCCCGCACAGGGAGGAAGCGAGCTGCTGCTGAGCGCCCGTCGTCGTGTGCGGCGGTTGAACGCTCTCTGCTCTTCTCTCGGTGGGCTGCTGCTGTCGACGACGATGAGCTTGGGTACTCACTGGAAGAAGCCGATCACGGCCGCGCAAGCGGCGCGGTGTGCGGGGGGTGCTGCACTGATGTGCTCGATAATCGGACAATGCGCCACGTGATATAATAAAAACGTGAACTTTACTCAAACCAAACGAACTTTTGCGGCAAAAATTGTGGCCTAGCCAACCGCACTCGTCCCACTAGGGATAATCACTTCTACACTTGATCACTCGGAAAACTAGCACTTTGCAAAATAGTCACCGAACTGGATAGTATCGGGAGACAAACCCACGGGGATGCTACGGTGATCTGATTTTGTTGCCGCTTGCGTCTAACATTGTTAGGAAATATCGTATTTTGAAGTTTTATTTATGTTTCATCTTGTTAAAAGTTCAATTTAGCTTATGGACGCTTTAAAACAATCATCAACATCAATTCTGAACATAGATAGAGTAAATTATTTCAGCTGATTACCCAAATTACTGATTTTGATCTTTATTTACAAAGTTGAATAGGTTTATTACAATCATGTTATTTTAGGTGAAATTGCCAAACATCACTTCAAACTAAAAATTACTTAAAGATGACTTACTCTACCTTTTCAAGAAATGACAATAATCATTGTAGACATTTTGTAACGAATATTGAGTCACGAGATCCATATATATTTTATATTTAATGGATGTGAGACCTGTTGATAAACGATATACTCTCGCTGGCAATAGCTATCAACCCTTTCATGAAAAAATATATTTCAATTGGTTAGTGTACATCTTTTCAATACATTTTTCATGCATTACATCAAAAATTTACAGTATGGCTAAGCACTAGAATGTTAGTGCTGTATAATGATAGCTAACTTAGCTTCATGTCCTGTGTTGCAAGTTACCCCACAGATGGGGAAACTTGCAACAAGCATGTATTTCGCACCTCGTGATTAGGTGGCAACGTATTTTGGTAAATCGAGTGCTGCATAGTATTCTACTCGGCGTAATTAGCGTACACGATGCTTTACAGTATGTTTCAAATGTTTGAATTTTCAATGGTATTGTTTCAAAGTCGAAAAGTGTTGCAAGTTACCCCATTTGACGGTACATTGAATTTATATTATGTACTAGAAATAATCACATGACGTGACATTGGATTATGTTAAAACATGATATTGAACAGTTAATTTGTTTAGGTAACCTAGCTTCGTGACGAGGTCCATTAGAAACAGCACTGTATAAGATGACTAAAAATAAACTAATTTGTGTGTACATATAACTTGAGCTCTAGCATTGTTCTAAAATAAACTATTTTAGTCGAGTTTACGGACTACAGCTGAATTGCGAAATAGTTTTTTTTAACAACATTTATCCAGGGATTTCTTCGAAAATACGTTCAAAAAAAAAAAAAGATTCCATCAGAAATTCCTCCACGGATTTCTTCTAAAACTGCTTCAGGAATCTCCTCAGAAAAATCCTGAAACTACTTAAGTAATTTAAAGGATTTCTTCTGAAACTTTTCCATTGCTTGTTTTTTTTTTTTTCAGAAATTCATCTAGATTTTTTTCAATTTCAGCGTATTTAGGAATTTATTTCAAGGGTTCCTCTAGGATTGGAAATTTTATCAAGGGTAACTGAAGAAATCTCAAGAAAATTTATTGGAATTCGAAACTTCTCTTGCGGTTACTTCTGGAATATCTCCTGAGATTCCTTTGGACATTTCTCTAGCAATTCTTTCAAATTTTCTAAGAAATATTTTAAGAAATTACATAAATAATGTATGGGAAGGGTCCCTTAAAGAAATTTCTACAAAAATTGCAATCACAGGGACTGGAGAAATTCTTGAATAAATCTCTCGTTAATTTCTCATGAGATCCCTGGAGGAAGTTCTGAATCAAACCTTGGAAGAACTCTTGAAATTTTCTGGAGGGATTCTTGTGAGAATTCGTTGCAAAATGGCTAGAAGGTATAAGTGGATAATTTCCGAAGTAATGCTTAGAGCCAAGACGAATTTCCGGGAAAAAATATCAGCAGAAATTGATATGAAATCTGAAAGAATTCACAAAGGAATTATCATAATAAGTTTTTGAAGAAATTGAATGTTTAATGAATTCTCTGATATAATGCCTGGAAAAGTGGAGAATGCTCTGTAGTAATTTCAAGAATAATTACTCAAGCCTTTCCTGGAGAAACACCAAGAAATAGACCCTTAACCCTTCAACGCGCGCGCTGTTGTAAAAAGTACAACACTACCAAAAAACCTCGCGTTTCGTATACAGCGCGAGCGTGGTGCAGTTTCGGTAGCTTGATGGCGCGCGTCCTGGAAGGTTAAGGGATTTTTGAAAGAATTGATAGAAAAATCATGAAAGGATTCCTGAAGTATCCTTTCCCTGAAGATAGATTTTAATAAATCCCTAAAGAAGTTTATGGTGTAACTCCAGGAGGAATATCTGATGATTTTCTGGGAACCACCCCAAGAGGAGAAACCCATAAGATTTTTTCAGAGGAAATTCTGAAAAAAATGCCGGCGAGAAGCCCCGAGGAATTCCTTAAAATAGTTCCGGCGCAGTATTCAGAGGAGGATTCAGGAAATCAGTCTCTCAAGGAACTTCAACGACATTTTCAGAAAGCCTTCCCACAAAAAATCAGAATTTCTGAACGAATAATTCCGGGATGTATACCTGAAGGAATCTCGGGAGAATTTCCTGCAAGAATCTCTTGAGGAATTACTAAAACAATAACTGGAGCAATCTGTGCTAAAAATTCTGAAATAATCGCTCCTCTAAAATCTTTTTGGGAATTTGTGGACGAATTGATTTTTTTTTCAAGGAAAAGGCTGGAGGAATATCTTGAAAAGTTTCTTGAAAAAATTCTAGATATTTCCCGATCTAGAATGAAAATTTCACATTATGTTTTCTTCTGACAAGCGGCAAAATATGGTAACATCAGTTTTATAAGATTTCGTTATTTAGAAAAAACTACGACCGATTGCACGCAATTATGTACATGGGAGAAATGAGGTAAGCTTCCTTCGGCTTTTTCTGTACTGAAGAATGGACGTCCTCAAGGAATCTCTCGAAAATCTATAGGAAAATTCTCGTGGGGATATTGTAGGTTGCTTTCATAACAAAACGCACTGCCAACTTCCAGTCGGCATATCAGAACCATCGCAACGAATCAAGCACCACCTCTGCTGCTGTTTGTGTTAGTGAGATTGGAGAAATTGTAGCCGGCACTGGCCGATCCGGGAATAATCTTTGCGGCTTAAGCGCCACTCCGTGAGGAGACCGCAAGACGAGTTTAGTTTGCCCGGTTGAGACCCGTTCAGGGCGAGTCCATTCAAAATGCTTGAAGAAAGCCAAGATCGAGCCAGTTCGCCTACTCACTACTCCAGAACTGGGGTAACTACCCTACACAACCAACATAACTTCTAGATTACCGTACTACGTCTCCAAAGAGCAGTGAGAGATCACCCATGCCTAAGAAACGTTGCAACGAGGGGAAATGTTGCACGCTAAATTCTCATCACTGGCGGCTTCAATCCCTTCCCGCCAGAGGCGCAACCAAGGTGGAGGAGAAAAGTACAAACAGATTCAAATCCCGAGACGCGGGAGACATTGAACGAACGGACAACTACACGCGACAATATGGGAATCCTTTCTTCTACAAAACCATCTGTACTGGACGCAATATCTCTAAACTAGTAAACGTTTATTAATCAATATACGACATTTCATATAGGGAGACGGAAAACAAAAATCTTTATTTGAATTTCACATGCATGTATTCTTCTCGTAGCTACGTGTATTGTTCCTAGTCTTATTGCGTACCTATCGTGTGCGTTTTTCTAACTACCTCTGTCTATTGCTGCTCCTCCGTGCTCGTGCTTAGTGTGCGCTCATTCATATTCCCTGGATGATGAAAGCGGCGATGGGAAAAGCTTCACACCCGGGTGGCTAATTGAATTAGGGTTGGGTGGGTCGTCCACTAATTACGTGCGCACGTTTTCGGCATGCCGCACCCAACCTCAAAATTTATGGACGCGTCCAAATGCTGGATGGGCAGCCCAAATCAAGCTCTTCGACCTTTGGTCGGCAAAAAATCACTCCGCGGCGCCCTCACCGGACGCCGCCCTCCACAAAGAAAAACGTGAACGGACTCACCGATTGCAGCTGCTGTTACTCGGCTTGGCTGGTCGTTCTGCTACTTGCGATCCTGCGCTCCTGACACTAGCGCGGTTGGACCACGGTGCTTGATCGCGACCTTTGGACTCGCGATCGCGAATCCACGTGGATGGTGTAGATCCTTTCTGGACGGAACGGGCCCACTGAGCGGCACGTGGTAGCCGCGGTATAGGCCGAAGCGATATGTTGACGGATCGCTTCCTTCCGACGGGGTGACGATGTCGGGATCTTTCTGTCCGATGGAACAATAGGAAGCCGCGAAGATGTTCGGGAGGTCGTTGGCTGTAGAGTAATTAATTAGCACCAAGCACAATTGCACACGGGATGGGACGGACACACTGAGCACATTACCTGGTTTCTGTCAAGAAAACGCACAAACTTCAACGACGCACAACTTTCTCCTAACTATCTTTATACTAGGAACTAATTACAAAAGAACAAATAGAATTATAAAAAGAAATAATCACCACATTGTTACATCACTCACAAGAACAATCGACACGTTTTACAAAAGCGCGACACTTCCACTGAGGTTGACGGTTCGGACGAAATTGAATCAAAGCCGTGACCCTCAGATTAGGGAAGGTGATCTCGGTCGAGTCCAGCGGATACTCGAATTTCCCGCGACATTCTTCGAAATAGTTCGTTAATCTAGAAGAATATGCTGACCGATCGCTCAGGTTTCGCGTTCGGCCGCAACCTTTTCTCTCTCGACTTTCTCCAAAGATTCCGAATGGACTTGACCTTCGGAGACAGTTTTCAGGGCCGAATGCAACCATTAATAACGCCTGTAGCCGATTATGTCGGTAAATCTAGAGTAAGCGACGGTCTACCTTAAGGCGTGTTGCAGATCTTTAAAATTAGATCGATTTGGGTGGTGGAATGTCTGGTTTAATTGAATAATTACTATAGTACATGGAGCAAAGGCTACATAACACCTGGCTTGTTTTACGAAAATTTGGTTGTAGGACTACAACCAAATTTTCGTAAGGGCAAAACCTACGATGTAACATTTTATATTTTATTTACAAAAAAAAAACAATACTTGTATTTAACCTAATATTTTCAAATTACTCGAAATTACTTACTAATAAACTTCAACAAGTTAACCTACTATTTACAAAATCTACAAAAAAAAAAATCTTTGGTTCATAATGGAAAGTACGGAAGAAAAAAAAATAACGTTTTCGTTTACTCGGTGGTGGTTCAACATAAAACATAAATTCTCAAACATAACAAAATCCCCCAATACGGCATTTAAACTAAAATAATGACATTTTAGTTAAAGCCAATTCCCAAACTTCACAACACAACATAACTCCATAACATAGTAACCATACATAACTCCAAATAACAGGTAAGGACAGTTTCGGGACTACTCCATACATAATGTTGGAAAGGTATCCCTAATCTGCCCAAACCGCAACTATTTTGCCTTTCGAGTGTGTCACCAAGGCTATCCCTCAGCTTGCACAACACTCTAATTGACAAAACGTAGACCTAACACAAATTAAAAAAAAAAATCAATTGCTTGTTCTATACCGAAATTTCATCGGCACGCAGAACATATACAACTGACCACAAAAATATCTCAACACTTGACAGTAGTATCGGTTATGGTTCTACCACTTAACACATAAGCGATTACAAAACACACAACACACATACTAAATCCCCAAAATTTCACTTTAATTCATGTTTCTAACACCAAATATACTATTCGGCAATACGAAACAAGAACAAAATGACCAAACCTAACACAACCATAGAACGCAAAAATAAATGTCACCCACACATTGAACCCCCACGAGAAAACAATAACGTTAGTTGGGAAAAGGTGGTTTACGTGATGGCACCAAAAGTGATACGAAGAGGTAATTTTGTAGTTTTTTAACTGTTAGTGGCTGTTTTCCTTAAAAATATCTGGACGGAACTGATACGGGTAAGTGGCTTGAACTGAATTTGATCTATTTTGTTTATTTATAAGGTTCTACATGCGCTGAGGATCATCGTGATGCTAGGCTGTTCACAGGAAGGGTAGAGGTACTTGGACGGACCCACGACCAGAAGACTCTTTCGCGACCACTTTTGAAGACGCGTGGCATCAAGTCAAGGACGGGGCCAGTTGAAAAGAAAGGCCAGTTGGATTCCAATCAGAGGTGAGTTAATGGAACAAATTTTAATAGTATGTTGTTGTTTTAGGAACGATCGGACAGAGAGGATGTTGCGCGACCCACGCAAGAATGTCGCATGATGGGTCGTGCAAAAAGGACGAACCGGCCAAATATGCAAGGCGACGCAAAATTCCGCCAATATAAATAAATAAATGAATAATCTGAATAAATAAATCTCTAATAAATAAATAAATAAAAATAAATATGCATATACATAAATAAATAAATAAATAAATCAATAAATAAATAGTAAATATATAAATAAGTAAATAAATCAATATGAATAATGAAAATAGCTATGTAAATAAATAAATAAGAAAATAAATAAATAAATAGTGTAAATAAAGCATCTAATAAACATGTATCCATGTACAATAAATAAGGAACGGAACACATGTAACATAGATATAAACAAGGATGTTCTGCGAACATCACTTCACCAACACTGAACCTGAATAAAGTTTTGAATTACGATCACTAAATTAGACTAAGACTCGATGTTAACTACCTTACTAACATCAATCACGAACCATGAAAGAAATATCCAAACATGTAATAAATTAGAAAAACGATTGCGTCCTTAACTACAATGGGAGAGAGCTATTTACCCTTTAAATATGATTTTTCTAGTCAGCAGTCACTTTATTAGAGATTTGTTGATTTGCTTGCTCGATTTACTCGGGTGTGCTCTTCATCGTCTACTCCTATGAGCTAGACCTCAGAGTCTTAGGCGGTCATCGTCTGAGCACCCTCAATCTTCAGACTCTCGCTTCAATACTTCCCGTTGGTGGTACTCCTCATCAACGCTTTATTAGCTCCGAGTTTCAATTAAAGGTCATCGTCCTGGAGGTAACCCCATGGACTCGCTCCGTCTTCCGGTCGAGAGGGTAGGCCTGAGCAAACCAAAAATCTTCAACAAAGATCCTCCTGCTAGAGCAATCCTTGAATGCCTAGTCCAGCACGTCTGTGAGATTTCTTCTAGAGGATCAGCAAAAGCCTCTCCCCTAGGAAGCACCCAGTAAATAAAGTTGTTGTGGGGCTGCTCTGGCTGAAAGGCCAGAGCCAAATCTCACAAACGGCGGCAAGTATTTTCATGCAACCAGAGCTAAAGCATCATGGCGCGTCGTTGCTACTCAACTGAGAGCTACATAGCTTAATAACCGTTATGCTCAACTGCATTCCTCAAGAGAGGCTTCACTGAGCCAGTTTCTTAAGGAACTTGCAGTTGAAGATCCCAAGTCTCTTCCCATTTAGATCTTCGAGGTCATAGCAATGGGCACCAACGACCCTTTTTACTACTGCCTGCACATATTTTGGAGCTAGTTTGGAACAAACTCCCTTTCCCTTGTCCGATAGTTCCATATTCTTCTTCAGAACTTTTTCTCCAACGGAATACGTCGGGCATTTGGCATTTGAGCGCAGGTTATAGTAGGACGCGTGTTTCTTGTAAGCTGTTTCCAAATTGCGCCTCACTTCTTCATACAGCTTTCTTCTTTCCTCACCGTTCAGCGCACCAGAGGAAGTTGTTGGTGAATCTCTCAAGCTTCGGTACTCCGTACCATCCGAGATCATGTTCCTGCCAAACATTAAGAAGTACGGAGTATAGCGAGTTGTTTCATGGACGGAATTCCTTAGGGCGCAGGCAATTTCTTGCAAGTTGTTAGCCCACTCCTTATGATCTTTTTTAATCGTCGCTCGAATAGCCGTCGTTATCACCCGATTGACGCGTTCTGAGTCGTTGATCTGGGGATGGTAGTTGGGGGTTCTCCAATGCGTTACCCCATATTGTTCAAGAAGGTTTTTAAACAGATTAGACGCAAACTGAGTACCATTATCAGACAGAATCACTTCCGGTACACCAAACAACAGAAATATTACATTTTCTACGAATTGGACAAGGGACTCAGCCGTAGCTTGACGGAAAGGCTGCACAAGGACAAATTTACTGAACAGGTCCGTGACAACAAGCAAACATGTACTACGGTTTCTTCCCGATGCGGGTAGTGGACCGACATAGTCCATCGCCAAGAATTGCCAGGGATACTGGGCTATCTTCTTTTGTTCTGCCATGGGAGGAGTCGTATTCTGGTTCGTCGCTTTACTGGTTTGGCAAGTGAGGCACGTCTGACAGAACTTCTTGACTTGGCTACTCATTCTCGGCCAAAAGTAGCGTTCTTTAACCGCAGCCAACGTCTTTTCTGCCCCCAAATGAGCCTGACCGTGGATTTTCTCCATAATTCCTTTCCGTTCCGCTGTAGGCGGGTATTTTTTCCAGTTGAACCGTGGGTCTTCGAATTTCCCAGTATCCTTGACGTATTTGAGGATCTGTCCGTCGACTACACGAAAATCCGGAAAGCTTGTTGGATCATTCGTTATCTCCGCTGCTACTTTCTGGTAATCCTCATCATCGGCAATCGCGTTGATGGTTTCTACCGATCGGGAAAGACAATCTGCCACGATATTGTTTTTGCCTTTCTTGTATTCCAGTTCGATGTCGTAGGACTGGATTTTTAACGCCCAGCGTAGCAGCTTAGCATTCCCGGACTCAACACCGATTGTGAAAAGCCACAACAAACTACGAGCGTCCGTTACGACCTTGAACCTCGTGCCTTCCACGTAGTGCCGGAAGTTCTGGATCGCCAACAAGACTCCCAAGCACTCCTTCTCGACACTGGCGTACTTGCGCTGTGTGCTACTTAGCTTTTTACTGAAATAGGCGATTATTTGCGGCTGCCCTTCAACCTCCTGAATCAACGCCGCCCCGACCGCGTTGTCCGACGCATCAGATTCGATTACGAACGGTTTAGTAAAGTCGGGGTTTCCAAGAATCGGAGCTGACACCAAAGCTGCTTTGAGTTCTCCGAAAGCCTTTTCCGCTTCCTCAGTCCAGCAAAACTTCTTTTTGGCTTTCTTTAAAAGATCGGAGATCGGTGCGACTACCCGGCTGTATTCCCGTATAAAACGCTGGTAAAAACCGGCTAAACCGAGCAATCGTCGTATGTCCTTCACGTTTCTGGGCCGAGCGTAGTTCAGTATCGGTTCAATCCGTGAATTGTCGATCGATACTCCCTCCTCCGTTAACAAATATCCCAAATACGAAACCTTTTTGCGACAAAACCTACTTTTGTCCAAAGAAATGGTTAGATTCGCGTTCGCCAACCGCTGTGCCACGATCTTGAGTAGCCTAACGTGTTCGCTGAAAGTCCTGGTCGCAATTACAATGTCGTCCAAATAGACAAACACGTATGGTTCAAGGTCGAAACCAATTACGCGGTCCATTAGACGACACATTGTAAATGGAGCGTTAGTTAGCCCAAAGGGACAAACCTTAAACCTGAACAGACCCTGAGGGGTCCGAAACGCCGTATAATCCCTAGATTCCTCCTTCAGAGGAATCTGGAAATACGCGTCCTTCAGGTCTACTACCGAGTAGTATTTGGCCTTCCCCAGCCGATGAAAGATCTCCCCCATGTTCCTCATAGGATATGAATCCTTTTTGGTCCAGGAGTTGATCTTTCGTGAATCTAGGCAGACTCGCAGCTTCCCATTGGATTTCCTTACTGGGACCAATCCACTCGCCCACTCGCTCGAGCATTCTTCGATAGCGTCCATTTTCTTGTACCGCGCAATCTCAGCTTCCATCTCGGCCTGAATAGCCGGAGAGCATCGGTATAGCGGTTGCCTACGTGGTTTCGCCTCCTCTTTCAGTATAATCTCGTGCTGGATAAGTGTCGTTCTTCCTAACCGGTTCTCTGTGGTGCACGGAAACATCCTAATCGCTTCGGTCAGCTCTGCTCGTTCCTCGGGTCGCAGTTCATGCTCTGTTTCCACTGTTTCAGGTGTAGTCTGTGATGGTTCCGGCAATTCTAACGCTGGAATGTCCAACGTCTCATCTGGCTCCGGTTTCTGTAACACCGGAAGTGACTGGATCGGTAGAATCGTGAAGTCTAGTACCTCCAACTCAGCATTTTCTCTGCTTACCGTGTCAATCTTCTCAAATCCGTTCGCTCCTTCCATCATCGGTTGAATTCCGAAGGCTTTCCAGAAGTTATACCCCAAGATCATTCTCCTACACACCTGAGGTACAACGAGGACTGGTACAACCTTCGTAATTCCATTGAACTCGATCGGAAGCTGAACGTATCCGAGACTTTTGTGAACCGTCTTGTCTGCCGTCACGATGCGTATTGGGCTCTCCCTCATCGTAAGACCATTGCGTTCTGCGATGTTAGTAACGCTAGTGACGCAGACACTAGCCCCTGAGTCCAACAATGCATCGTAATCCGTATCAAAGATACGCACCATGACATGAGGACATCTCTCCGCCGTGGCCGTTACCTCACACAATACTGCTTCTTCTCCATTTACACGTTCGGATATGGGAACTATTCGGAACGCTGGAATGTCGTCGTTCCCGTTTGTACATTCCTCCTCTAGTTTCCCGACATGACCTGTTGAGATGATCTTGGGTGGTTTGGGCAATTGACGGACGTCTTGCCTGGAGTTCCACAAACATAGCAGAAGATCCGCTTCTCTTCTCGGCAATACCTCCACATGTGCCCTGTCTTTCCACAGTTCCAACACAGCATTTGTGAAGTTTCTCTCGGTGTTTGCTGTGCCGGTTGCTGCACCGTTTGTGATTGAGTTGGAGTCTCCGACACTTTCCTCTCCGTCTGTCTGCGGTCGTCCTTGCTTCTTCTGTCCCTGTTGAACCTTCTGTCCAGAGCATTCACCTCTTCCGAATCCGAATAAATCGAATGCGAGTCGCTTGACTCGTTTTCTGCCTCAATGTTGTGCACATTTCCGGTCGGCCTATTGGGTCCTTCCCGGTGACCTCTAAACGTCGGATCGTTTGCGTCTATGCGATACGCGTAGTACTCCAACATTCGCAAGTCCCTTACCGTTCTACACGCCAACCGCGACCGGTAGTGAGGGCGCATATTGTCCCAAATTATTTCAAACAGACGGGTTTGGTCTAATGGAGTACTTAAAAGTTTGTTCAACCGCTCTACTTCCATTTTGAACGTCAGGAAGGTCTCGTTCCGTTGTTGCTTCCGCTCGTAGATCTTCTGTCGGTTACCCTGGTCCTTGTTCGGGTTTCCATACATGTAGCGAATCCTTTCCTCGAAGTCCGCCCAATCAAGGAACTCGTCCGCGTAACAGAGATACCAATCGTATGCTTCCCCGCGTAGAATTGTATGGATTCGTTGCAAGAGGATGCCGTCAGAAATCCTGTCCATTCTGGCTAACCGCCGCACCTTGTGGAGAAAATCCTCCAATGATCTCTGACGTCCATCACCACTAAAAGTCAGGTGCCACTTCTCCATACGTCTATCCGCGTTGATTATCTCTGCCTCAATGTTACGTTGGTATGAACGGTTTCCTGAATGGTCTCCTCTCGATCCGTTATCCAAGTCCTCCGATCTTGCGTATCGATTTTGTGATCGAGCTTCCGGTTGACGATTTGTTCTATGTTCCCTCCTAAAGTCGTCTGGTAAGCTTTCAACATCGTTCGGCTGTTGAATAGCTGAAAACCTGCCAACATATGGCTGTTGATTTTCGTTAATCCGCGAAAACTCATTCCGATGGTTAGTATTGAGTTGTCTGGGTCCTCCATACCCTGGAAAGTTTGTAACCCCTTCCCTACCTCTTCCTATCATCTCATTCCTTTCATATTCATCTTCGTATCCTGTAGCTGATCTCCTCCAAGACTGAAATTCTTGTTCATGTCGGTGGCGTTCATCACCCATTCTGTCATTCTCCTCTCGCCACACCGAATACAGTCGATTATTGTTTCCGGTTCTTTGGTCCTCTTCCATCTCTCTCCTACAATCGACCTGCTCCGTTTGCGACTGATTGTTCCAATTTCGATTTGACCTCGCTACCATGTTCGCTGTAACCTGTTCTGTTTGCGATATTCTTTCTTGTTGTCCAGTGTGTATATTGTCTGTTTTGTTACTTGGTACCGGTAATGTTCTAGCTACTTCTGGGGTTGAAAGCATTGGGTTAGCATGCTCCAAAACAGATTGTCTTTCCACAATTTGGCAAAACTTTTCCAGCTTTGCTTCCAACTGTTGAATTTTCTGTAGGTAAAACTTTTCTTTCGCTGTCTTCTCCTCTAATGCACTTCTTAATTTTGCCTCTACGTTTTCCTCCAATCTCTCATGCTGTCCTGTTACCACATTCTGCTTCATCAGGCTCAACGACTCAGCACCTGCTTCCTTACTTTTTTCCTTTTCCTGGTTCAACAACTCCTCTATTCCTTTTAATCCTGCGTTAGTTCCTTTATTCTCCTCGCTCTTTTTCGCATTTTTGTCTTCAGAAGTTTTCTTACTACTAAATTTGTTCAAAAGCCTATTAACTTCCCTCTCAAGTTGGTTCTTCAGCTCCTCACCTTGTGGGCTCTGAGCTTGTAGTCGCTCAACCCGGAGCGCATAATGTTTGAGCCGAGAAATACATCTATCATCAGGTCCTTTTTCCAACTGTTTTTCTATTGCTTCAACTTGACCCAAAATAAACTCAAACATTTGATCAATAGTGCATTTTGACCCATATTCCCTTCCTTCCTTAGCATCTACAAAAAAGAGATTCCTCAAAAGTCTCTGTTTTGCATCCAGATCGCTCCGTATATCCGCTGCCCTATCCCTAATCGTTAGTTCATAATCCACCTCCTCAGTCGTCAAGTGATCAGCACGAGGAAATTTATGAGCCATTTTCCTTGCACCAGTTTTGTTCAAACAAAAATCTATAATTAAGTATTATTTTTTGAATTACCAATTCAAAAAATCCGTATAACAGCTTCCAAAGCTAACAATACACCATATAAACGTAAACCACAGATACTCAACAAAATTCTCCACAAAATACTGAAATTTACGAATACTCTACAACATAATCTAATTTTCAGAATCTACTTAAGTACATTAATTCTGAAATTTCACGCATCAACATAATTTTGAACCAAAGAACGTATACTCAAAATTTGCTCCATACAAATACTACAGACACCACATAAGACCTTTCAGTTGGGCGCCATTTTGTAGCCGGCACTGGCCGATCCGGGAATAATCTTTGCGGCTTAAGCGCCACTCCGTGAGGAGACCGCAAGACGAGTTTAGTTTGCCCGGTTGAGACCCGTTCAGGGCGAGTCCATTCAAAATGCTTGAAGAAAGCCAAGATCGAGCCAGTTCGCCTACTCACTACTCCAGAACTGGGGTAACTACCCTACACAACCAACATAACTTCTAGATTACCGTACTACGTCTCCAAAGAGCAGTGAGAGATCACCCATGCCTAAGAAACGTTGCAACGAGGGGAAATGTTGCACGCTAAATTCTCATCACTGGCGGCTTCAATCCCTTCCCGCCAGAGGCGCAACCAAGGTGGAGGAGAAAAGTACAAACAGATTCATATCCCGAGACGCGGGAGACATTGAACGAACGGACAACTACACGCGACAATATGGGAATCCTTTCTTCTACAAAACCATCTGTACTGGACGCAATATCTCTAAACTAGTAAACGTTTATTAATCAATATACGACATTTCATATAGGGAGACGGAAAACAAAAATCTTTATTTGAATTTCACATGCATGTATTCTTCTCGTAGCTACGTGTATTGTTCCTAGTCTTATTGCGTACCTATCGTGTGCGTTTTTCTAACTACCTCTGTCTATTGCTGCTCCTCCGTGCTCGTGCTTAGTGTGCGCTCATTCATATTCCCTGGATGATGAAAGCGGCGATGGGAAAAGCTTCACACCCGGGTGGCTAATTGAATTAGGGTTGGGTGGGTCGTCCACTAATTACGTGCGCACGTTTTCGGCATGCCGCACCCAACCTCAAAATTTATGGACGCGTCCAAATGCTGGATGGGCAGCCCAAATCAAGCTCTTCGACCTTTGGTCGGCAAAAAATCACTCCGCGGCGCCCTCACCGGACGCCGCCCTCCACAAAGAAAAACGTGAACGGACTCACCGATTGCAGCTGCTGTTACTCGGCTTGGCTGGTCGTTCTGCTACTTGCGATCCTGCGCTCCTGACACTAGCGCGGTTGGACCACGGTGCTTGATCGCGACCTTTGGACTCGCGATCGCGAATCCACGTGGATGGTGTAGATCCTTTCTGGACGGAACGGGCCCACTGAGCGGCACGTGGTAGCCGCGGTATAGGCCGAAGCGATATGTTGACGGATCGCTTCCTTCCGACGGGGTGACGATGTCGGGATCTTTCTGTCCGATGGAACAATAGGAAGCCGCGAAGATGTTCGGGAGGTCGTTGGCTGTAGAGTAATTAATTAGCACCAAGCACAATTGCACACGGGATGGGACGGACACACTGAGCACATTACCTGGTTTCTGTCAAGAAAACGCACAAACTTCAACGACGCACAACTTTCTCCTAACTATCTTTATACTAGGAACTAATTACAAAAGAACAAATAGAATTATAAAAAGAAATAATCACCACATTGTTACATCACTCACAAGAACAATCGACACGTTTTACAAAAGCGCGACACTTCCACTGAGGTTGACGGTTCGGACGAAATTGAATCAAAGCCGTGACCCTCAGATTAGGGAAGGTGATCTCGGTCGAGTCCAGCGGATACTCGAATTTCCCGCGACATTCTTCGAAATAGTTCGTTAATCTAGAAGAATATGCTGACCGATCGCTCAGGTTTCGCGTTCGGCCGCAACCTTTTCTCTCTCGACTTTCTCCAAAGATTCCGAATGGACTTGACCTTCGGAGACAGTTTTCAGGGCCGAATGCAACCATTAATAACGCCTGTAGCCGATTATGTCGGTAAATCTAGAGTAAGCGACGGTCTACCTTAAGGCGTGTTGCAGATCTTTAAAATTAGATCGATTTGGGTGGTGGAATGTCTGGTTTAATTGAATAATTACTATAGTACATGGAGCAAAGGCTACAAAATGTCAGACTCTCGCCTGCTGATTGGCTGCGACGACTCTGGCGACGGTTTCATCCGCGACGGATTCAAATCGTCGCGTTCGATAAGGGGGAAACCGTCAATAGTCTTTATTAAAATGTTTGATTGCCTTACGTTCAATCCTTTCGCACAAGGTAGGCAAAAATTTAGGTATAAGAAAACAAAGTTAAACAAAAAAAATTCACGCCGATTACGCCGCCGCCGCTGACAAAATTCGTGTTATCAAATACGCCGCCGCTGGTGAAATGTGCTTCGGCGCACACGTCTAGTCATGGGTTGGGTACGTGAAGGTTGACAAATATCTTTGTGTTCAACTGTCACCCCGCTCATAGGATGTACAGAAAAGCACGGTAAACAAAAGAAAGCAGCTGATCGAATCTGTCTCATAGATAGCCTTAGGCAGCATCCATTTATCACGTGACACTAAAATCGACACATGTGTATTTTAACATTGAACTAATTCTATACTTCGGATTTGCTATTATAACCACACTAAAATGCACTTCCCGCACTTACACTAGTTCTTCACGAATGAGTGTTTTTGTTTTCGTTTTGCTTCTTACTCACGAAGACGGCGGGTGCGAATAAACTCACACACTGTTCACTCTCGGAATCGTGAGTAAGCCTTGTGTTGGCTTATCACTCGCGAATTGCTTCATGATGAGAAAAATTCCATCACTGGCGTGCTCCCAACCCAGTGACAATAGTCCATTTTACAAGCCGATTTTATGAATGAATTTTGACAGGAGGTAGCGTCCAATAACCTGTGAAAATCAATATCATCATCAACATTGTTGTCACTTCGTAAAATGGCTCATTATGCTTTGTCCACGGTTAGTGTATGTGGGGTCGTCTCATCCTGTGTGGACCGCATGTTGCACCATGCCTGCACTGTCGTGGGGTGGTCTGGTACGGAGCTGGAGCTATGTTAACACACTCTTGCCTGTAGCTCTCGTGGATCTCCTTGGCAGCACCGGATTTTCTCTCCTACACCTAAGCACTCAAACTGGTTACCAGTTCCCAAACATATCCTTTGAAGACTGTACTACGTCTTCCCGGATTATGTAGTATTGTGCTCCCAGGTAGACGTCGTTCTTTGTCCCGGACCCAGTTCTCCCACAGGTGTCAACGCTTCTTCAGCACCTGATACCAGGCTTACGTAAGTTATCGGTTGCGTGGGAACTAATGAGATCTTCGGCCTCATGTATCAGCGTCAGTAGCACATCGTCAGATATCGTCAACCCGTCGTTCGACACTGTCAGTGCTGCCCAATCCCTCTCAAATTTAACACATGTGAAGTGCGCTCGGTGTGTTGAAAATCCAGTGGGTCCTGGAAACGGTGAATTCGTTCTCATATCTGCCCCGATCCGTAGCATTATCACCTGAAGGCAACGTTTGGAACTTTGTGCTGTTGTCCGAGTAGAATTCTAGCGGCTACGCACTGCCGCACACGAACCGCCATATGACCACCAGAAACGCTTCAGTCGTCAGGCTGTGTGTCGCTTCAAGGTGGACAGCTTAGCTACGAGCGCAGGCAGACGAACCTTTTCTATGATTTTGTGGCTGGCCGTGACAGTTGGCAGATCAGAGTAGATGCTAAACGTATTTCGACTGTATGGTTGATACTCGAAGAGATGGCTTTCCAGTCTTGACGAAAATAAAAATACTGCTATTTTATCTTGTCCGACGTTTCCCAAACGGACCGAAACGTCGGACAAGATAAAATAGCAGTATTTTTATTTTTGTCAAGACTGGAAAGCCATCTCTTTTCGAGGATCAGAGTAGAGTCCACGTCGGTATGGCACGACTCCGGCAGTGGAGCCATCCTCTATTTTGATGGATCACACTTATGCACCTTGCACCAGACGCAGGCTTTCCGAATCTATATCATCTCTGCTCGCATGTTCTGACGTAAAGTAAACGCTACTTTCAATAAGAGTTTTGCAAATATTGAGATAGCTGCCGCCTCGACTGAGATCTCGCGGAACTAGAATCACGCACGGATCTCTTAGGTAGTGTGTTACTCATTCTTGCTCCGACCAAGACTCTTGCGGCTGGTACAGGAACCATGGACTGTACAACCATGGCCCATCTAAACACATGCTGTGTCTTCTCCTCCACTTCGTTAAAAGTCCGGCTACATTGCACTTCGTCAGCGCCTCCTTAGGCTATAAACCTCGCCGAACTGGAATGCCACAAAATGCTTATACAGGCGGAGGTTGGAGTGGATCCGCGATAGCACGGTCCTCGAGTCGGACAACATGAAAAGATACTTAACCTTCAACAAAACTGTCTCGTCAACGCAGTTCACCAGTTCATCTCCATATCTGCCCCACGATATCCACATACAAAATGGACATTGACAGAAGAAGCTCTCAGTTAAAAAATGCGGAAATGCTGATAGAACACGTTTATTCTTCTTTTTCTTCTTCTCTTCACAATCGCACAATTGCACTCCTCTTCGAAACATGTGTTCCATCGCTCTTTTCTACGTACCCGATGGTGGTCCCGGTTGCGTCATTGATGGCTGCTTTTACTGTACTCCAGCAACCCTCTAGAGGAGCCACATCGAGCTCATCCTCGTCTGGCAACGCTGCCACAAGATTCTGCGCGTATGCTGAGGTGATGCTAAACCGCGGTTCTTCAGTAGATCATCGAGTATGCGGGTGCTCCCTATAAAGTTAAGCCTAGCAGGATGTTGGTCAATATTACCCAGACGGACACGCTGGGCGTGCACTACGTTAGCGTGGTGCGCCAATCCTAACATCCTAGGAGGGTTAAGAGATGGGAAGTTCCACGTACCGAGTTTCCAATCGCCAGTCCTTTTTTTAGCTTGGATCGTTGCCGTGGGTCTTGGTTTGTTATATTATGTTGTTTACTTTTCGTTACAAACCATTTTTACGACTGGCTTGCAGGACCAGACACCAACACCAACTTTCTGGAGGACCATAGTGTACAGTTGAGGTAAGTGTCCTTCCCTGACGTTCGGACGTCGAACAGCCGCCCCTAACATGGAGTTCAGACGCTGTTGTGAACCTGGAAAACAGACGCTCAAGTTTTCTGAGGCAAACCTCTCTTTCCCTACGACCAAAGTTCCCAGGGGGGTTGGATTTCGAATTTTCTCTAAGGTTGCTCGCAGCCCAGCCGGTGCCACGTGGAAGTAGGGATAGCAGTTGCTGGGCTGCCGCAATTCTGCAAAGTGACGTAAGCGACATTGATAGTTTTGGCCCATTTTTTGGTTATTACACTCCCGTTCAAAAGTTGGGGGTCACCCCCTCAAAAACATGCCATTTTTTTAGGCCCATATCTCTGCCAATTTGCGTCCGATTTCAAAACCCTAGGTTTCATTCAAAAGATAACAAGTTAAAGAAACTTTGAACGTGATTTAAAAGAAACTTTTTCTAAAAACTTTGTATGTAAACTTAACCCAAAGTTGCCAAATTTTCTAAAAAATGGATATAAACTTACGGCAGTGTCACTGGAAGTTGGGTCGACCAAATTTTAAGATGAGAGCGTTAATATGACCCATTTTCTATTAGCTTTCAACTGCTTTTTACAGAACTTAGCTAAAAAATCTAGAAAAAAAGTGATTAGGTAAATTAATCCTTGATGTCATCGACCAAAAGTTTGGGGTCACCCCTCAATATGATGTATCGGCCAAAAGTTTGGGGTCACTTTCGTAAAACATGGAAAAGTGATTTGGTGATATCTTCGTCATCTATAGTTCAATTTTAATTATTTTTGGCTCATTTCAAAGATAATTAACTAAATTTACGTTTGATGTCTTTAACTTAACGTATTTAACGATTTTTGCATATAAAAATGTTGTGTAATGTGAGCACATTTTACCACGCTTCAAAAAATGAGGCAACTTTACGTTAAGTTTTAGTATGTAAATTTCAACAAATATGTGTGGTTCAATGTCTATGCAGTAAGTATCATTCATTTTGTTTCAAATAAGCCAAGAAGAATTAAAATTGAATGAAAGATGACAAAGATATCAACAAATCCTTTTTCCATGTTTTACTATAGTGACCCCAAACTTTTGGCCGATACATCATTTTGAGGGGTGACCTCAAACTTTTGGTCGATGACATCAAGGATTAATTTACTTAATAACTTTTTTTCTAGATTTTTTAGCTAAGTTCTGTAAAAAGCAGTTGAAAGCTAATAGAAAATGGGTCATATTACCGCTCTCATCTTAAAATTTGGTCGGCCCAATTTCCAGCGACACTGCCGTAAGTTTATATTCATTTTTTAGAAAATTTGGCAACTTTGGGTTAAGTTTACATACATTTTTTTTTGAAAAAGTTTCTTTTAAATCATGTTCAAAGTTTCTTTGACTTATTATCTTTTGAATGAAACCTAGGGTTTTGAAATCGGACGCAAATTGGCGGAGATATGGGCCTAAAAAAATGACATGTTTTTGAGGGGGTGACCCCAAACTTTTGAACGGGAGTGTATGCATAAAACTCTTGCTCATCCTCTAAGTTTATTTGCATAGATGATAGATTACGATTAGATCTTGCATTCTTGTACTGCAGGAATACCACAGTGTTATTTTTACCCCAGATATTATAAATAATATACAAAAAAAGTTGGAGGGGTTGTATACTAGACACGACCGCAAGTCTGACGTTGAATAACGTCCGTTTATGCATTAGTTTCGATTATTGAATGCTGTATTAACATTGATAAAGCCTGTGATGTGAAATTTTGGTTTGGTTTAGTTTGATTGTAGACGGCAATTGATAGTGGAGTTTATTATTTATCATTATTTTCGATCCGATTCATTCCTTATGAACTTTGCCGTTCAATTTGAATAGGTCGTAAATTTGCTGGGATTCCTATACAGATATGACCTATTCAAATCGAACGTCAGAACTATTTAAACCTGTGTACTAGCCCAGCACTAGGTTTTCTTGGTTCACCATTTATGGGCAACCTAGGTACTGGTAGTCGTAACTAGTTTCTCTTTCATTAAGCTATGTTGTTGCTCTCGAAATACAGTGAGTCAATTTGCAGGATAATTTCAGCGGGCCAACTGTAGTTTGTTAAACCTTTGAATTTCTTTGGATGCTAACAGGCAATTTTTTTGCGAAGAAAATTTATGCAGATTTCAAATCCTCTCGCACAATTTCTCTGCTTTTGCAGGTTTATATATAGAAATTTAGAATGGACGCGACAAGACTTGTTCCGCGTAGTAGTTGGTTTTAAAATGTTTCCATAAACGAATTTTTCAAAAATCTTTACCTATAACATAATTGTCTTGGTAACCGTTCATTTTATAAGAATTTAAATAGATGCAATCCTACAGATCATTCAAAAATGCAAATCATTAAGCTTTTGCTAATTGGTGGACTAAAATTACCAATATGTATTTATATAACTAAGAATTTCTAGATATCATACAGTTTTCTTCTAGCTAGATTGTGTGGCAAAAATGGGCAAAGAAATGTTTATTTTTTGCGAACACAACACACATTGTTATTTGGCTGGGAAATATAAAGGATGCTACCACAATCTAATATATTTCCACTATTCCGCTTGCAAAGTTTATGCTACGGTTTTAAGACTTAGTCGGTTTTGACATGTTTGTGACCCGACGCGTCGTCTAAGAAAATTATTCGATTCACTCTTGTGAGGAACATTTTTGAAGCCCTTAGAAGGACTGTTTAATTTTATTTGTTGTACAATAATCGTTCAATTGTTGCATGAGGTGAAAATCGGTAGCTATGCCAACCAAATCCAGAACGGCATCGGTGGCGTTGATTCCGATGGGGGTTTTGCGATGGCGATGCTGCGTAAACTCGGGGCAAAAGAAAGCCCTCGTTGTTGCCGCGCACCAGTTTGAACTGACTGATTGCTCCACTGGCGCCGCGTACAACGATACGAAGAAGAGCGTAACAGCCGACAACCACTGCACTCGGCTTGCCAAAGCGTACTGATGGAAAACGCAAACGGAGAAACTGGCTAGCTCTCCTTCGATGCGATCCCCACGAGGGGTCAAGAAAGAATGATGGAAGATGAGAAGAAGCAGTTTGCTTTTATACGGCACAATCGCCTGGCTTCCCCTCTCGAACGTGATTGGTTAGACCAAAATTTCTAAAGATCACAGATATTTGAAATTCTAAAACTCTTATTGAAATTTGGCAACGCTGGTTAACAGTTTTCATTTCCAGTAAACCCGCTATTTTTCAAAGTTGTAGAAATTTCAAACAGATTTATGATGCGCGCATAAGTTTAGGCTTTTGTTACCGTATCTTGAATTTAGAATAGATTCTACATCAAGCGGTTAAAATATTCCCTGTTGTTGCCATGCCCATCCGCTACCGCACTGGGAAAATGCGAATGAGCCACCAACGCGGCTGCTTCTAGGTTGCTGGCGGTGCTCTCGAAGTAGGTTTCAAAATGTTTGCAGGAATTCGAATCAACTCTTACGTGGAATTTAAAATTGTAGCCCTAATAATGGCTGTTTAATTTTGATCTGAGAATTTTGATTTCACAAAACCAAACCGCGTTACTGCCATGTCGTCGGTGCCCATCCGCTTCCGAACTGGGGAAATGATAAATTATTCCACCACCGCGCCGCTGCTGCTCGATTGTCGTCGGTGCGTCCCGTCCCGCGTCCGTCCGTCTACCGCGGTCGACAGCGTGAGAATGTGCTGTGAGAAGAGAATGCTGAGCGAAAATGCAAACCGAGCTGTGCTGTGCTCCTCCGTCTCTGATCCGGTAAACGAGCTGCCGCGCGCGAAGAGGCACCGACCACCGCACTCGGCTTGCCAAAGAACACTAAATGAAAACGCAAACGGAGCAAACTGCACAGCTCTCTGCCGATGCGTTCCCCTCGAGGTGTTGATGAAGAATGAAGGAAGAGGGGAAGAAGAAATAGCTTTTATAATGCCAGGCGTTCGACGGAAAAGTGCAAAACTGTGCTCGAACGTGATTGGCTGGATAAAACATGGGTTCACTTTTCTCAAATTTTAAATAGTTTGTTGTTGAAAATCAATAGTAAACTTAGATAGATTCGATGCGTAGATAAATTTGCGATCAGTTCATGCAAAAATTTTGAAAATCCATCAAGGAATGACAGAGTTATTAGCGGTCAAAATCTAACCACTTTTCGTTACATGCTCAAATTTTCGGTTTTCTGAAGTTACACCCCTATATGTTGCCGAAGGACGTTATTCAACGTCAAAAAAATCGAAATTTTGAATGGTGCTTACGTCACTTTGCAGAATTACGGCAGTGGGCAGATCCTAATGGATCTCAATAGGATCTGAATTACGCGAAGTACCTTGTGATTACCGAGCCTCTGCCTCGGACCCAATCTCTACTGTTTTTTTTTTTCTAATATCTACTGTTGTTTAATTTTACTCATTTTGATCTAAATGTCACATAAATATGTTTTATATCTCATACCGTACTATCCTACAATACAACACCAACTTTGGTTTCCGAGCCGCTGTTCAAGAACGCGTGACTAACACATTGCCCAATAAATTATACTTACCTGTAGTCAAGATACGATCAGCCATCACTATCGGTAAGCAAGCCCATCCTACTTCGTTTGTTATTTGGTAGTTAGGATCACATGACGGTCTGAGGCACACGCGAACGCCACTCCACCGCTCCGCGCGTACCATCAAATCGCCACGACATGTGCTATACTCTACACAGCTAAAACGCTCGATTCCATTCCCGCTGCCCCTGTCGGTCGTCGTCAACAGAAAATCCAAAATAAAATTCTCATAAAATAACACAAAAGATGGCACTTGAGGGAGGAACCGCAGAAGCGGCAAAAAGAGTAGAAACCGACGACAAAACGAGCTCTCGCAGTTTCATCAGTCCGCTCGATCAGCGAACCTTCGGGCGAGCTAACCAACATATTTCGGTTTCTATGGCAAGGATATGGAAACCAGCCGAGATAAGCAGAATGGGATGTAAAAGAAAAAAAATCGTTCCCGTCGACGTTGACGATGGCGACGAGATATCCTTTTCAGGCGTTTCCATGCGCTGCTGGCTGCCCGTTGCAAACATACGTCTTATGCGCCATGGATCCAACATTAGCAGAATGCGAGCCATGGAACCATCTGCGTTCTACCCAGTTTTTGTGAGTGTTGTGTCCCGTTTCTATGTTTCTCGAAAAAAGCACGTTCTAGGGACGACTAAGCGACACCGGAGTATAAAAAGTGCGTTTAAAATTGTAAACATCAGCTTGTGCTTAGACTGGAGTATGAAAAATTTTGCAAATACTTGAATGGGGGTGTTGTTGATCAATGGCATTTTAATACGAATGGCAAATAATAGTGCAAAGGCTATTAGCTTCATAATTCAACCGAGGTTAACAATGCGAAGAAAGGAAATAGCTTGATCGAATGTGTATGCGTTCTGTGACAATTCACCAAACCATTTTGTTTCAATACAGCTGCTACTTGTGATAGAGCATTTGGGCCATTAGAATATTACAGTTTGAGAAGAAGGCTTCAGTGTTAGATTGATGGCGTTACGAAACTTTCTGTCAATAACAATGTACGGTACCGGCGACCGCCATAGTACATTCTAGAACGACTGAAAAACCGGATGTTGCGTCAGCGTAGTAAACGGAATCTCGAAGCAGCGTTACAAGACGAGAGGGAGCTTAATGTGCATCATCTTAAGACCTCTGCACAGCAGTTCTAAAATATGCAGTCCAAAGCATCTCGGATACGTGGATCGGTATCGGCGGAATGAACGGTTCGACGATGGCCCTCGGCAGAAACATGATACAAACAATACTGGAAAGAGCTGACACGACTATTTAGGGATAAAAAACCCTAACTAGGAGAAATAAAGGTGCAAGGACATATCGTTTCTTTAAAACATGGAAATTCTAGCAGAAGCTCAAAGCATCCCGCAAAGTAAGGCAGTAAGTAAGCGCGCGGATATTCAGCAAGATCATGCTGAGGGTCAACATCTCGGCATGAGCCAGCTTCAACTCTGTGGCATCATCACTGCAGCAGATTGAAACAGCCATCCGAAGCATAAAGTCCAATAAGGCTCCCGGGTTTTGATCGCATATCAGCAGAGATGCTCAAGCGCAAGTGTTGTATCAACTATTCTGTAATATCTGGTATAAGGCGACTTTTCCAGCCGATTGGATGCAGAGCGTCTTAGTAAAGGTTCCCAAGAAGGGGGATCTGTCTGTGTGCAAAAACTTGGGTGACATCATGTTACTGTTTATTGTTCTCGAAGTTCTGTGCAAGATAGACGCGACACTCTGGCGGCAGGATGTAGGATTCCCTGCCGGAATATTATATTGTCATGCTCCGTATCATCCTTGAGCATGTCAACGAATTCCAAAAGTCCCAAGTGGCGTAGCAAGGGGGTTCGAAGGGTGCGATTCGCACCAGGCCCCCGAATACAGGGGGCCTTTAAATCAGGGAAGGTTTCTAACAATAGTTTGAATAATAGTTATTTATCATACAAAATTTTATGCAATGATTTTTTCATAATGCAACCCATTTGAGTTGCATAATATTCATAATGCAACTCAAATGAGTTGCATTATGAACATTATACAACTATTTTTCATTATGCAACTCACCAGTACGGAAAAATTTACCATTACGATACCAAAATGAGTTATATAAAATATAAATTATGATACTGAATTGCATAATAGTTATCTATGCAACAAGTTGCAAAATGAAGATTTTTACAGCACGAGTCATACATTTTTCCAACGAGGCTTGCCGAGTTGGATAAATATGACGAGTGCTGTAAAAATCGAGTTTTGCAACGAGTTGTACACAACATTTTTTGCAATGACAAAAATATTCACTGAGAATGATATTGTCTAGTATGTAGCACAAACATGTTTCAAGGGAAACCACGTGTGAGCATCCACCTGCGCTTTTTTGTGATCAGGTAGGCTGTGGCATTGCAGGCACAGCAGAGTTGTCAAAAGTTTTCGCGGTCTCGTCGCGTAATCAAGAGTAGCTTCAGTTGCTGTTACGAATTCTTTTCATCGATACAGATCCTTCGATTGCATACAATTTAGATTTGAACTGCGCAATAGACATAGAGGCGGCGTGAGAATCGACGAAAGACGTGTGCAGGTCAATAACTGCTCCTTTTCACGAATTATATTTAGGCATTGAAAAGTGTTGCATAATATACATTATTATGCAACACTTTTCTGTTGCATAATGTGCTTCATTATGCAACACTTCTACACACTAGGAAAAATAGGCCGTTACGCCACTCATTCCTATTGAGTAAACTTGCGAATTATGATTGTGAATTGCAAAAAAATGTTAATTAGCAGTACACAAATACTACAAAACATAAGGAAAAGAGCATCAAACTTTGATCTTGGAATATTTAAAAATACGGTAAATATCTAGATCAAAATTGGATTTGGTAGATCTTACACCGCAACGCACCATTCTAAGGTGATCTACCCACGTTACGGGGTCTTTAAATAGCGAGAGTTTCCTATAAATACAAATTAAATACTTCGCGCAGATCTGCTGTTAAGCTATCCCCAGGCGACATCAATATATTAATGCAAATATTGAGGAAAAGATTGATCTCGCGTTTCAATGTTTTCCTCTATTCGCCCTCTCAGTTCGATCACGGTAGCCGACAGCAGCCGAAGCGATGCATGTGTGGTAACCTCAGAAGAATCGTTTATGACAATCTCTACGAAACTCTTCATGGAATTCTTGGGAATATTACTAGAGAAATTCTTTAAGAAACGCTTGTAGGAGTTCCCAAAGTAATCGCTGGAGCAACTTTTGAAGGAAATCTTGGAGGAATTTGTGAAGAAGTCTCTGAAGTAATCCCTAGATAAATCGAAAAAAATATCCGGGAAGGAGATCTTGATGTTTCTCACTTGTGAACACTCACTTCAACTACTTGAAGAAATCGTTAGAAATATTTCTTAGAAGTTTTGTGATAGAAATCTGGACGAAATCGGTGTTGTCGTTAAAGATATCTTTGAAGATATCAAGAATAAAAATGCTGATGGAAACCTTGGAAGAATATCTAAAAGAACCATTGATGGAATTCCAGTAAAATTTATTGGAGGAATTTCTATGAGAATTCTTTAACGAATTCTTTCATTCATTTTTGTTGAATTTCTGAAGGAATTGGAGGAATTTCTGAATCATTGAAAGGCTTATTGGAGGAGTTTTTAAGGCATTTTAGTCAAAAGATCATTTGGAGGAATTCCCATAGAATTTCTTGGAGCAATTTGTGTAAGAATTTTCGAAAAAGTCTTGCAGGAGTAATCATAGAAATCCATGATATCCTTCCATTACAAAAGGGTTTCTTGTATAACTTATTAGTAAAATATCTGAAAAAATAGTGTATGAAATTTTAATGGAAAACTGAGAAAATTGCTTGATGAAATCAACCTAAATCAAAAATTTAGGAGACTGCTTGAACAAATTCTGAACGAATCTTTGGTAAAATCGTAATAGAATTTATTGGATGAAATACTTAAGAAATCTTTGGAGAAATTCCTGAAGAGAATTTGAGAGGATTTCCTTAAACTATCTTTGAAGGATTCTCTTTATAAATTTGAATAAAACCTTGGAGGAATTCATTAAGCAATCCCTGAAAAATCCCAAAATTAATTCTCTGTACAACCCTTGTAAAAATTATCAAAGAAAATAAAACAAAAAATGCTGTATTCTATTGATGAAACCTCCACAGGAATTTCTAACAAGATCCTTGAAGCAATTTTGAAAGAAACTTTGGTTTCAAGAAATTTTTTGGAAGAAATACTTCAGAAATCCTTGGAACAATCCCGTAGGCATTCTTGAAGCAATTTCTGAAGAAATCCCGATGGATATTCTCTATGAAATCTGAGCCTTGCATTAAACATTTAACCCGACTGGAAAATTATATCAAGTTTATTACATATTGTGCTATGATATTATAATATTTTTCTATAACCTTAATGCAGGATGGTGTTAAAATAACTAAAATTGTAACAAAAAGTGCATTTCCATAATCAAGATGGTTACATATTGTGCTATGATCAGATCAGAATTATATCAAAATGTGATATTATTTAAACCTTCTAGATAGCTTGTTTCTATCAAATTTTGATGTCGAACATAATTATATCACAATAAGTTATAAATATCATAGTATGTGATAATGATGTATGTTTCATTTTTGTTAAATCTTCTTGTCGGGAATGCTTTAGAGCCGGATGATTTCGCCACTTCTTCCGCAACCTCAATGGCCTCAAATATGTTTGTTATGCTCAGTTTCATCACCGGGTTTATATTGACCCCTCCGGATTCTAAGCACTCTTAAAGAATTCCTGAAGAAAATGGCAAAACAGTCTTAGGAGGAATTCCTGAAGGAAACCTTGGAAAACTTCTGAAGAAATTAGTTGGTTATTTTTAAAGATAGGTAAGTATTTGTTCCTTCACTATTTAAGCATAAACATATGCTTGTAACACCATTTGTTTTATTTTTTTTGTATTTTTGGAAGAATGATAAAAAAATTATGGAATTAATCGATGTCGTAATCGCTTTGTTTTCGGATATGATGTATTTTGGATCGTAAGATAACTAAGGACACTGTGACCCAAGCCCGTGCACAAGGGGGGGGGGGGATTTGGGTGTTAAACCCTCCCCATTAGCGACGCTTCATACACTAGGCGCCCCTCCGCCTTTAGCCGAAATTGGGAAAAACCCCTCCCTTGGCGCCACTTCTGTGCACGGGCCTGCTGTGACCCTACTAGAAATTCTCAGAGATATTTTTAAAACGATTTTTTGGAGGAATGTCTGGAGGAATCAATAACAAAGCCTGGATAAATTTTAGACTGAGATGCTTGATGGAAACTTTGGAGGAATTCCAGAAGGATTGTTAAGATTGTTAAGAAATTTTCCTGCAGGGATTCTAGGATAAACAACTACAAGATTTTTTGTATTTTTTTTTTAAGAAACCGTTGCAGTAGTTCTTGAAGGAATTTCTGGAGGATTCCTGGGATTTGTTTTAAGAAATCTCCAAAAGAACGCCAAGATGAGTGATGAATGCTTGAGGAAATGTCAAGATAAATCCTTGGAGAAATCTTTGAAAGATTTATGTGAGGTAATCATTGGGATGATCTTGAAGAATCTTTGGAGAAATACTTAACTTCCGTGGAAAAATCATCAAATTTGAAGGATCTCCTGAAAGAAACCATGGAGAAATGCTTGAAGGAATTCTAGAAGGATTACTCTTCCTCTGGCGAAATTCGGATGTAATTTCTTGGAAAAATATCTTGTTCCGAAGTAATCTTCAGAGATTGTATTGTGATGAATCCTCAGAAATATTATTGATAAAACCCTTGATCGACTTCCTGATCGAATATTTTGAGATATACTTAAATACTTAATGAAGCCTTTGCAAGAATCTTTTGAAGAACTCTGAAGTTTATTTGAAAACAAGTTCGGGAACAACACTGTAAAAATTCCTGAAGGGGTGCTTGAGAACTACTGGATCACATCTTTGCATTAATCACTTAAAATATGCTTGAAGACAAATTATTCTTTAAGAGAAATTTCTTAAAGAAAACGGTGAAGCAATCCTTGAAGAAATTCCTTAATAAATTGATAAAGAATTATTCGACGTTATTCTTAGAAAAAAAAATGTACGCTCATTGATGAAACTCTGGGGTGTATCTTTGCAGAAATCCCCGAAGAAATTCTTAAAGGAATGCAGACAATAATGTTAACCTGCCGTCAGCCTGCTGGCCACCACCGCTAGCTGCACGCTAATACTGTGAACTAGAAGCGATTCCAACATGTTGTACAAAATACAATATCACTATCACTCTTGATTCATTTCATTTCATTTATTTAGTATTACATCAAATTCAAGATAAAACTGAATCAACAATATTTCTCCATAATACACGGTTCGTGGCTGCCACTCTCCATCCTAGGTCGCGCCCGATGCTCGCCAAGTCAGGCTCCACCTGGTCCGCCCATCGTGCTCTCTGCGCTCCACGCCTTCTTGTGCCAACCGGATCAATAACAAACACCAGCTTTGCAGGGTTGTTGTCCGGCATTCTTGCTACATGCGCTGCCCACCGTATCCTTCCGGCTTTGGCCACCTTCTGGATGCTGGGTTCGCCGTAAAGTGCAGCGAGCTCGTGGTTCATTCTTCTCCATCACACACCGTTCTCCTGCACACCGCCGAAGATCGTCCTTAGCGCGCGTCGCTCAAAAACTCCGAGTGCTTGCAGGTCCTCCTCGAGCATGGTCTATGTCTCGTGCCCGTAGAGGATTACCGGTCTTATTAGCGTTTTGTACATGGTGCATTTGGTGCGTGGGTGAAGCTTTTACGACCGCACACCTTCCAGAGCGATATTGAAGAGCAGGCATGAGAGTCCTTCACCTTGTCGCAGTCCCCGGCGAGATTCCAATGAACTGGATAGTTCACCCGAAACCCTTACGCAGTTTTGCACACCGTCCATCGTTGCTTTAATCAATCTAGTCAGCTTCCCAGGAAAGCCGTTTTCGTACATGATTCTCCATAGCTCTGCGCGGTCGATACTGTCGTATGCCACTTTGAAGTCGATGAACAGGTGATGCGTTGGGACCTGGTATTCACGGCATTTCTTTAGGATTTGCCGTACGGTAAAGATCTGGTCCGTTGTCGACCGGCCGTCGATGAAGCCGACTTGATAACTTCCCACGAACTCATTTGTTTAAGGTGACAGACGACGGAAGATGATCTGGGATAGCACTTTGTAGGCAGCATTCAAAATAGTGATCGCCCTGAAGTTCTTACATTCCAAATGGTCGCCTTTCTTGTGAATGGGGCAGATTACCCCTTCCTTCCACTCCTCCGGTAGCTGTTCGGTTTCCCAGATCCTGACTATCAGCCGATGCAGACAGGTGGTCAACTGTTCTGGGCCCATCTTGATGAGTTCAGCTGCGATACCATCCTTACCAGCTGCTTTGTTGGTTTTGAGCTGGTGAATGGCATCCTTAGCTTCCCTCAGCGTGGGAGTTGGTTCATTTTCGTCCTCCGCTGCACTGGCGTCGTCGTTTCCTCCGTTGCCGTGGGCTCCCGTGCCTACGTTCTCCACGTCTTTCAGGTGCTGATCGAAGTGCTGCTTCCACCTTTCGATCACCTCACATCTGTCCGTCAAGAGCCCTCCGTCTTTATCCCTGCATATTTCAGCTCGCGGCACGAAGCCTTTGCGGGATGCGTTGAGCTTCTGATAGAGCTTCCGTGTTTCTTGGGAATGGCACAGCAGTTCCATTTCTTCACACTCCGCTCCTTCCAGGCGGCGCTTTTTCTCCCGAAAGAGGCGGGTCTGCTGTTTCCGCTTCTGTTTATAACGTTCCACGTTCTGTCGAGCCCTTTGCTGCAGCATTACCGCCCTCGCTGCATTCTTCTCCTCCAAAACCGTTCTGCACTCTTTGTCGAACCATTTGTTCCGTCGATTCCTTTCCACGTACCGGATGGTGCTCTCGGCTGCGTCGTTGATGGCTGCTTTCACTGTACTCCAGCAGTCCTCTAGAGGGGCCTCGTCTGGCAACGCGCCCTCGAGATTCTGCGCGTATGCTGAGGCGACATCCGGTTGCTTCTGTCGCTCTAGGTTATACCGTGGCGGTCGCCGGTATCGTACATTGTTGGTGACGGAGAGTTGGGCGCAGTTTGACCATCACCAGATAGTGGTCGTAGTCGACGTTGGCGCCACGATAGGTCCTGACGTCGATAATGTCGGAGAAGTGCCGTCCGTCAATCAGAACGTGGTCGATTTGAGATTCCGTCTGCTGTGGTGATCTCCAGGTGTAACGATAAGGGAGGCTGTGTTGGAAAAAGGTGCTACGTATGGCCATATTTTGGAGGCGGCGAAATCAATGAGTCGTAGGCCGTTTTCGTTCGTCTGCTGGTGGGCGCTTAACTTACCAATCGTCGGTCTGAATTCCTCCTCCTGGCCTACCTGAGCGTTCAAATCACCTATGATGACCTTGACGTCGTGGCTTGGGCAGCGATCGTACTCGCGTTCGAGCTGCGCGTAAAATGCGTCTTTGTCATCATCAGTACTTCCGGAGTGTGGGCTGTGCCCGTTTATTATGCTGAAGTTGAAGAATCGGCCCTTGATCCTCAACCTGCACATTCTTTCGTCAATCGGCCACTAACCGATCACGCGCCTCTGCATATCACCCATCACGATGAAAGCGTTTCCCAGCTCACGTGTGTTGCCGCAACTCTGGTAGATGGTATGATTACTTCTAAACGTTCGCACCATGGATCCTGTTCAACACACCTCCTGCAGCGCTACGATGCCGAACCCGAGGTCCTTCAGTAGATCGGCGAGTATGCGGGTGCTCCCAATGAAGTTGAGAGATCGGCAGTTCCACGTACCGAGTTTCCAATCGCAAGTCCTTTTTGTTCGCTGGGGTCGTTGCCGTTGGTCTCGGTTCGTATTATTCTGTTGCTGATTTTCCGTTACAATGGTTTTTTACGGCTGGCTCGTAGGGCCTGACACCAACCCCCTACTTTCCGAAGGACCATAGTGCACAATTGAGCTTAGAGTCCTTCCCTGTCACTCGGACGTAGATCAGCCGCCCCTAACATGGGGATCAGACGCTTTTGTGAGCCGCTCCTCCTGGAGAACAGACGCTCAGGTTTACCGAAGCAAACCATGTGAACCAGTGATCCATGAAATTCAGTTTTCTTGCAATTACTTTTAATCCATTCGTTTCTAAAAACTTTGTTTCGAGCTTTTTTAGAACTATCAACGACGCATATTTTTTCCAAAGAGCTCAATGTTCTATCTCTCATAGTTAAAAAGATATTGGCTTTTTTCTTCAAAAAAAATCACTTTTTTCAAAAAGTCATATCTCGAAAAGGAGCAAATGGATTTTCAATCGCCGAAGTGCATTGAAAAGATCGAACTTTGTTCTATTGATGGGGAAAAAATTGTAAGTACCTTTTTTGTTTGAAGCTTTTTATTGAATTTTTAAAATACGGTTTTTACATAGAAAATCAGTTGTAACTATTAAAATCGATGAAATACAAGGTTGGCGTCTTCGACAATATTGTGAGTTTTTGGTTCCTCTAAAAGTGCTCATAACAAAGTATAGCGAAAAAATCAACGCATAAAATTATATTGAATAAAAACGGATTTTCATATGGAAAACAAAACATTTCAAGAAAATTCAAATCGTTTTTGTTAGATAGATCGAAGTAACCATGTCGAAAAAGTTTAAACATGTTTATATTCTACACTCCGTCAATAGACTCAACTTAAAAAGTGATTTTTAGCTAATTTCCGTCAGTCAAATTTTAATTTTTTTTAGCGAAAATGCAAATCACTGGTAAATATTGATGATAACATAAAAGCCTATCAAAGATATATAATTCGCGATATCTTACCAACATTGTGCCTTAATGCTAATGACAGTATAAATAAACATTGGTTCTAAAATGAAATTGATGACCATTTATCAAGCTACTTTGATCTATCCAGCAAAAAAGAGTTAAATTTGCTTGAATTGTTTTTTTATTATCTTTATTAACAAGATTTTCAGCCCAGGGCTGGTTCATCTCGGATTGAATTGTTTTGTTTTCCATATGAAAATCCGTTTTTATTCAATATTACTTTATGCGTTGATTTTTTCGCATATACTTTGTTCTGAGCACTTTCAGAGCATCCAAAAATTCACAATATTGTCGAAGACGCCAACTTTGTATGTCATCGATTTTAAGAGTTACAACTTAATTTATATGTAAAATACCGTATTTTAAAAATTCAATAAAAAGCTTCAAACAAAAAAGGTACTCACAATTTTTTCACCATCAATAGAACAAAGTGCGATCTTTTCAATACAATTCGGCGATTGAAAATCCATTTGCTCCTTTTTGAGATATGACTTTTTGAAAAAAGTGTTTTTTTTTAAGAAAAAAGCCAATATATTTTTAACTACGAGAGATAGAACATTGAGCTCTTTGGAAAAAATATGCGTCATTGATAGTACTAAAAGTGCTCGGAACGAAGTTTTTGCGAGAAACGAATGGATTAAAAGTTATTGCAAGAAAACTGAATTTCATGGATCACCCTAGCATGGTCATTTAAAAAAAAATATGATTATTTAAAAAAAAATATATATATATATGTTAGGAACCATAAGAGATAGAATAATGGTTTTTTCGGCAAACTTGCTCCAAATAAGTTCTTTTACAACTTTGTAGAACATTTTGTAAGCGTACATAAAACTGTTAAAAAGCTGATGTTTAGATCAGCTAAACTAGAGGGACCACCCTAACTTCACAATATTGAGAAAAAAGGTCGAAAAATATGAAGAAACTTTCCTAAAGACATCATGTATCTAAAACTTATGGTTTAGGCACAAACATTTTTGTCTTCGTAAATACGGATCTGGACCCGTTGTGCATTGTCATCCTACGAAAAACAAAGGATTGAAGCGCTGTTTATTTCTTATTTTTGTATTTTTTGTTAGAAGTGAGCACCCATGAAAACAAAAAGAACGGAATTAATCGGTGCCATAATCGCTTATTTTCGAATAGGATGAATATGGGAGCGTGAGATTACTGATGGTTCACATACCCTACTATGTTTTTGTATCACTTTAAGTGTACTAAGCAAACGAAGGAAGTAGTACCCCCTTCAACCTTACCATTTCGATAAAAATATCTTACATCCAATGCGCCCACAAGCATCACATGTGCAATGTCCTAATAAAAATAGATGCATATTATTATTAAAGGGCCGAGACACCATAAAGTTTTATTGGTAACAGTAATGCAACTTGACAGCAGTAACAGAAATCGATATTGACCGTCGGGAATTCCGCTGTTTTCTGTCATATATGCTACAAGTGCCATTGATTCAGTAAAACTAGAGCAATTAAATCATAATCGGCATTTTACGACCTTTAAGCCAAGAATACCCTAACACTCAAAGCGTCTCAGCGCCTCCCCGTAAGTGGGTGCGAAAATTAATCGCCGGGTAGACATGTCATTACGTCGTCAATTAGGTGGCTCCCAGGAGAATTTTGAGCTCTCAGCAAGACCCATTAGCATACCGAAACAGTCCAGATGTAGTCGAAGTCATGCTTCTCTCCCAACGCCACTTCGGTCGGGGGTGAACACAAACCGGTATGTCGGACACACAGGTATACGTGCAGACGATAAATAAAATGGTTCCATTACTGGGCGCTTGCCGGAGCAGAGAACCCGAAACAGCTGACTAAACGATTTGGCCAAGGTGCCGTAGAAATGTGGGACGGGATTAGGTCAAATTACCAGCGCCAAAGCTGTGCAAATTTGGGCGCGATCGCAGGTAATTGCACCTGTGTGTTGTGTTAGAAGCGGAAAGATTATAACAGGTTGAATAGCAATGATTTGCAATGTTTGCATTCCACACGAAGGTTACACGATGAAAGTATAATAATACGTCGGAATAAGCGTGTAAAGTGGTTTCAGATGTTCCATTTTAAGTGCAACTGTCATGGTTTAGTTACGAAGCATTCGCCAAATACCGTAGCCAGTTCTTATCTACGTCTACAATCGTCCGGGATTTACATGTAATTATTTTGAAAGCTACCTTCGTTCCGAGAAAAGAGAATTCCATCAAAATTCAATTTACAGAAATCCTATGATCTGCCTTACAGAGGGGATTCAGCTGTGAAAATGCTTTACGGTCGATAAGGATGAATCCCGAATACCCACATACTTGCCCATCTATCTCGGTCCATCTGGGACCGCTCCGGGCTCGGAATTAATGAAACACAAACGCCCCACACACCTTTATTGGGTTCGCATCGGTGCACAGTGTTCGAAATCGATGATTTTACGATCAAAATTAAATAACTTTTTTTTTATTGATCTTAGAGGTTTGGCGTGTTCTACAAAGTTTTTCTGCATGTTAAAAGGCGTCTTTTGATAAAATGTAATAAATGATTAATCCCCCTAGAAGTGAGATAAAAAATTTATTTTTTCGAAATATTTTTTTAGAGGTTTGACGTCTTCGGCAAAGTTGTAGCCCATAATAAGAGAACAAAAATCGTAGAACATGTCAAAGCTCCATCTCTTACGGTTTTCGAGATATGGAGCGTTTTGTACGAAGTACCCCTAAAACTAGTTTTTTCAGTGTAGCTTCAACAGATAAAATCATACAGTTTTGTGACCTTCTACAAACTTGTTCAGAACGTCGAGTTACACATTTCTTCCGAAGATGTCAAGTCATTATATCTTAAAACAAAAAAGTTATAGGCAAATTTATCATTTTTTAAGGTGTACTTTCACCTTAAGTAACTATTTTCGGCGCAAAATGGCGCAGATGGCTCAGTCGGTAGTTGAAAGATTAGACTTTTTACTATCACTTGGGGGTGGAAACCCTCGTGGACAATAGTGGGAAAGGTGGTTTAAATACATGACAAAAACTAATTATTTTGCCTGTAATACAAGCAAAATAAATAAAAAAAAATAATAATTAAGAAGCCCACAGTTATTTTTACTGCACTGTGTTTCTTCCGGCAATATTTTACAACGTTTTTGCAAAAACCAGTGAGTTTTTATCACTTAAAATTAAAACATCAGAACAAAATATTGTTCCCGAGAGTTGTAAGTAAAGCTAGTTCTAAATAAAAGTATTGAATTTCCTCAAACTTATGACAACATATCTATGCAGAAACGAATGACAACCTACTCAATAGTCATAAAACTGAATGGCTACGGTGGTTAGAATATCAAATGCGTTTTGATAAATACCTTCGCAGTTCTTATTAAGGTAGTTGTAATTTTACATTCTTCAATACATATTTTGACGATTTCCTGGTGAAAATAATCTTTTATATCAAATGATCAATTTGATATAAAATTTTATTTTCAACCCGATTTTTGTGAAAAGTACTGTTAAAAATATAAAAAGTACTTCAGTTAACTCATGATGCAGACGATGGGACGTAACATGTAATTGGTTAACGTCAAGAGATTAAAAATAATGTTTGAAATTTAAAAAAAAATACCGCGTTATTTCTCGGCACCCCCTGTATTTTATTGATTTATATCTGATATATTTTTATTGCTTCCCAGTTGTAAGTCAAACTCGTGGATTACCGAAAAAGCTGTTAATCTGCTATCGGACGAATCAAAACTTCTCCTGATATTTTCCGATACTGATTCCGTAGTTGAAAAGTCAAACAACAAATATAAATATAAATACATGAACAAATAACAAAAAAAATCTGTGTTTTAATTCACATCTTGAACTGTTTAATATTTCATTCTTCCTATTTCTAGCGCTACTTAACTTGAATATTGCCCAAAAAAAAACTTCAAACAGGTAATTTTAAAGTAGCTTTATCAGAAATTGTCTGACCATCTGAAAGTAAACAATATGAATTCAAAATCATGAATAAAATATTCTGTTTGGTAAAAACAATGCTCAAAAACGACACGAATGCAACTTTGGTGTGAAGTGTCGCTAATTTAAGTAAATAAACCAATAATTCATGCTCAAAAATGTTGTAAAATATTGCTGGAAATAACGCAATGCAGTAAAAATTACTGCGGGCTCCTAAATGATTAATTTTTATTTTTATTGTATTACAGGCAAAATAATTAGTTTTTGTCATGTATCCAAACCACCTTTCCCACTATTGCCCACGAGGGTTTCCACCTCCAAGTTATAGTAAAAAGTCTAATCTTTCAACTACTGACTGAGCCATCTGCGCCATTTTGCGCCGGAAATAGTTACTTAAGGTGAAAGTACATATTAAAATATGATAAATTTGCCTATAACTTTTTTGTTTTAAGATATAATGACTTGACATCTTCGGAAGAAATGTGTAACTCGACGTTCTGAACAAGTTTGTAGAAGGTCACAAAACTGTAGGATTTTATCTGTTGAAACTACACTGAAAAAACTAGTTTTAGGGGTACTTCGCACAAAATGCTCCATATCTCAAAAACCGTAAGAGATGGAGCTTTGACATGTTCTACGATTTTTGTTCTCTTATTATGGGCTACAACTTTGCCGAAGACGTCAAACCTCTAAAAAAATATTTCGAAAAAATAAATTTTTTATCTCACTTCTAGGGGGATTAATCATTTATTACATTTTATCAAAAGACGCCTTTTAACATGCAGAAAAACTTTGTAGAACACGCCAAACCTCTAAGATCAACCAAAAAAAAGTTATTTAATTTTGATCGTAAAATCATCGATTTCGAACACTGTGCGGTGGCCGTTTGATTAGCTCACTGCTTTTGATGGGAATTTATAGCCAGGAGGGCAAAAATTAAAAGCAGAAATAACAAGATAGAGAAACTCGACGACAAAAGCCGCCCAATAAGGTTACGGAAACTGCTGCCATCATCCGGAACACAATGTTCGACATGGGCACGGGAAACGGCAGACCAAAAGGGATAAAAGACGTGTATCCGCTTTCCTAATCAAGGAGGAAGCCCTCATTTTCGCCGGAGCTTTCCCGCATCGAAGATCGACGAAAGACATCGAGGGACGAATAAATAAAATATATTGAAGCTATTCTGGTGACAATAAAACAGGATAACAAGAAGATAAACTCTCGAACAATGTCCTTGGCCCTCGAACTGGTCGGCATGACGATGGAATCCTTAGGCTCTATAACTAGGTCGCTGGGAGCTGGGAATGGCGGCCTCGGGCGCTGCGATTGATGGTCTGTCGTCGATGGGACACCAGTCGGAATTTAACGGTCAATTATTGGCCAGAGCTGGCTATTTTCCTTCGACAGAAGCATTCCGAAGGATGAATGACAGGCCTTTGAAGGTTTCTATTTTTCCTCACGTAATTATATTCCCTTGCGTAATTCCCAGGCAGTCGGCGGGTCCTTTATCCTACGACAACGTCCTGCAGGAGTCGGAATGAAGTCAGTAGGTAAAGAGAGGCGGTGTTTTTCATCTATTATCTCGGCTACCGCTGTGCTCCTTTTTTTCGAGAAATGTTCGACGTTGATTGTACAGGTACATGGAGATGGAAAGAAGAAAACGAAATTGGTCCTTTTTCCCAACCAGCTATTGACTTTTATTCCCGATCGTTGGTTAACCATTTTGGTCCTGAATCAAAGCGAAAGGAGACTATAATACTAACCTTATTTCGGGTAAAAAGGAAACATCAAACGCGACACACTTCCACATAAATAACAACGTCGGATATACTATGCCGTTGCACTTGTGATTTGGTCGCCGGAAAATTTGTCATGAGCGGTGTTACATTGGCATTAAAAGATGCGGCAAACTTTGAACTGTTTGTTTAAAGACAATCGCTTGAGAAGTCGTCAAAAAATGGGGGTTGCCACGAAAGAGATATAAATTCAGAATTTAACAATAGAATGCAATTTGTTGCAAAAAAATCTAAACCTTTTGGGTGAGCCAATAAGTTCCACTGACGTCAATTTTTAGTGTGAAAAAAGTATTCTTTCAGATTCTTGAGGTCAATCCATAGATCGAACCTTTTCTACTTTCCTGCATTGTTCGTTTTCATTTCATTTAATTAATTCAACAACAAATTCATGATAACACTGAATAAACAATTTGCTGCCATAATGCTCGATTTGCAACTGCAGCTCTCCAACGTCGGTCTCGCTCAACGCTCACCAGACCATGCTCCACCTGGTCCACCCATCGTGCTCTCTGTGTTCCAAGGGTTGTGGCCCTGCATCCTTGCAGCATGCCCTGCCCACCGTATCCATCCAGCTTTAGCCTCTTTCAGGATGTTGGGTTTACCGTAGAGTACAGCGAACTCGTATATCGATCTTCGCCGCCACATACCGTTCTCCTGCACGCCGCTGAAGATCGTCCTTAGCACGTGTCGCTCGGAAACTCCGGTAGAACTCTGGTTGAATATTCGTGTATCTTGTGAACGGCACAGCATTTCCATTACCGCTCACTCCGCTTCTTCCAGGCGGCACCTTTCTCAGCATTACCGCCCGCACTGTATCCTTCTCCTCCAAAACCACTCTGCACTCTTTGTCGAACCAATACCAATTCGTCGACTCCGCTATACGCACCCGATAGTGCTCTCGGTTGTGTTGTTGATGGTTTATTTGACTGCACTCCAGCAGTTTTGAAGAGGGTCATATCGAGCACACTCTTGTCTGGCAACGCTGTCTAGAGATTCTGCGCATCTGCGGTTGCTTCAGTCGCTCTAGATCTTGGGCGGCCGCCGGTAGTGTTCATTGTTAATACCGTAGAGTTTTGGGCGCAGCTTAATCATCACCAAGTAGGATCGCAGAGTCGATGTTAGCGCCACGATAGGTTCAGACGTCGATACTGTCGGAGAAGTGCCGTCCATCAATCAGAACGTGGTCGATTTGCGATTCTGTTTGCTGATTTCCAGGTCTAACGATAAGAAGGGCTGTGCTGGAAGAAGGTGCGAAATTAAAGAAAATTTTCTGCATCATTCATTTATTTATTGTTAAATTCAGTTCAGATAAGACAGAGATCACAAAACAACGCCTCATATTTCGGTTCGCTACTGCTTCTCTCTCCACACTCACCAAATCACTCTCATGGTGGTCAGACCATCTTGTCCGTAGTGCACTACGCCGTTTAGTACCAATCTGATTTTTTTGCAAAAATATAGCCTACCGTATTCTTCCAGCTCCGGCAACCTTCAGCAGGCTGAGTTCGCAAAAGTTCGCAAAACACTATCATACCTCGATATTACCTTCATCATGTAGACATAAGAGGCAAAATTACAGAAATTTTGTAGGAATAACACCAAGAAACTAACAAGTACACTAAATTCTGTTTTTACGCGATTTTTTGTTCCGCGTAAAAAAAATCGTGTAAAAAAAGTTTTCAAAACATTTTTTATCGGATCATCCTGAAATTTTGACAGGATATCGATGATAAGAGAGATCTCTGGTAGAAATTTGGGCCCCTTCGGAAGTAACCCAAGTAACACACATGTTACATAAAAGTTACGACAGCGCAAGTTTTGGTTGTATAGAAGTTTATTTTACGTTATTTCAACACAATGTTAAAATTACGTAAAATAAACTTCTATACAACCAAAACTTGCGCTGTCGTAACTCTATTATAACATGTGTGTTGCTTGGGTAAATAGCGACCAGGAGAGAAGAATCTTTCCAAAAGCACATCGCGTAATTTCGAGAAAATCGTGTAAAAAAAATCGTGTAAAATAAAACCGCGTAAAAAAAGTTCGTGTAAAAAAAGAATTTAGTGTAATGCTATTTCAATAATGGATGCATAACATTTTAGGCGCTGCATTAGTTATCCAAATGGTATTGAATAACAAAGTAATAACATGTCCTCCAATTAAAATGTGAATTTGTTTGATAGCTCCAAATTGTAATAGCAAAACATGTTCTTCACTTTTTTCACTGCTACATAAACAAATATCACATCAATACCAAGCTTTACTTTGAGATGTTCTGATAACATTTTGAAGAAAAATATAATAATAACCATTTTAGGTATTAGAGCACGGGGTGTTCTATGCATGGTATTTGCAAGGTATTCCCTTCTGCTCGGGGGCTGCAAAACGGTGAGTCGATAAGGAGAGCATCCAATATAGCTCTGGTCCTCACAAGTTCCTACCTCATGCTTCCACGGGTCAAGCGATGACAAAGACCGCCAGCTAAGAGTTGTGTGCTTAGCTGGTAGTGCAGCCTGGCCACTGTTGTCCTTCTGACTTCAGCTAGATTGAGGAGGTACGATCCGAGTGTCTGTTCACCAAGGAGGTGCGGCTCAAACAGCGTCTGTTCTGGCATCCAGCGGCTGAGTAAGAAACGCTGCACCACGCCCAGCTAGATCCAAGGTGGTAGCCCCATCAGCGTGGTCGTCCCAGTGTTGGTTGGGACGTTAAACAGAACTGGCACGATGGCCCTCCGGCGAGACAGGAGTGTTGGCGTAGGCCCAATAAGCCACCCGTAAAAATCCCCATTGCGAATAACATAGGAGAAAATACGACTCGATACAATCGGCAAAGACCCACGCGACGAAATAAGGACTACGATTGGAAACTTGGAACATGGAATTGCAAGTCACTAGGTTTCGCAGGATGTGACAGGATAATCTACGACGAACTACATCCCCGCAACTTCGACATCGTGGCGTTGCAGGAACTTTGTTGGACTGGACAGAAAGTGTGGAAAAGCGGGCATCGAGCGGCTACCTTCTACCAAAGCTGTGGCACCACCAATGAACTGGGAACAGGATTTATAGTGTTGGGCAAGATGCGACAACGTGTGATCGGGTGGCAGCCGATCAACGCAAGGATGTGCATGTTGAGAGTTAAGGGCCGTTTCTTCAACTACAGCATCATCAACGTCCACTGCCCACACGAAGGGAGACCCGATGACGAGAAAGAAGCGTTCTACGCGCAATTAGAGCAAACATACGATGGTTGCTCGCCGCGTGACGTGAAAATCGTTGTCGGCGACATGAACGCGCAGGTAGGAAGGGAGGAAATGTACAGACCGGTAATCGGGCGAAACAGCCTGCACGCCGTATCGAATGATAACGGCCAGCGATGCGTAAACTTTGCAGCCTCCCGTGGTATGGTAGTCCGAAGCACCTTCTTCCCCCGCAAAGATATCCACAAAGCCACCTGGAGATCACCCGACCATCAAACAGAAAACCAAATCGACCACGTTCTAATCGACGGTAAATTCTTCTCAGATATAACCAACGTCCGCACATACCGCAGTGCGAATATAGATTCGGATCACTACTTAGTCGCTGTATGCATGCGCTCAAAACTTTCGACAGTTATCACCACGCGTCGAAGTCGAACGCCGCGGCTCAACATCGAGCAACTTCGTAACGTAGAAGTGGCTCAAGACTACGCGCAGCAGTTAGCAGTGGCCCTACCAACGGAAGAGCAGCTTGGCGCAGCTACACTTGAAGATGGCTGGAGGGACATCCGATCCGCCATAGGTAGTACCTCGGCTACAGCACTAGGTTTCGCGGCTCCGAATCACAGAAACGACTGGTACGACGGCGAATGTGAACAGTTGAAAAACGAGAAGAATGCAGCATGGGCGAGAATGCTGCAACACCGTACGAGAGCGAATGAGGCACGTTACAAACAGGCGCGGAACAGGCAGAACTCAGTCTTCCGGATGAAGAAGCGCCAGCAGGAAGAACGAGATCGCGAAGCGATGGAAGAGCTGTACCGCGCTAAGGACACACGAAAGTTCTACGAGAAGCTGAACCGCTCGCGCAAAGGCTTTGTGCCACAAGCCGACATGTGCCGAGATAATCACGGGAATATTCTCACGAGCGAGCGTGAGGTGGTCGAGAGGTGGCGGCAACATTACGATGAGCACCTCAATGGCGACGTTGCAAGTAGCGAAGGTGGCGTGGTAACAGATCTAGGAGTATGTGCACAGGACGAAAGACTTCCGGCCCCTGACCTTCAAGAGATTGAGGAGGAGGTTGGCCGGTTGAAAAACAACAAAGCCGCTGGAGCAGATCAACTACCAAGCGAGCTTCTAAAATACGGTGGAGAAGCACTGGTGAGAGCACTACACTGGGTCATTACCAAGATTTGGGAGGAGGAAGTATTACCGGAGGAATGGATGGAAGGTATCGTGTGTCCCATCTACAAAAAGGGCGACATGTTGGATTGCGGGAACTACCGCGCGATCACACTACTGAGCGCTGCCTACAAGATACTCTCTCAAATTTTATGCCGCCGTCTATCACCGATTGCAAGAGAGTTCGTGGGGCAATATCAGGCTGGATTTATGGGTGAACGCGCTACAACGGACCAGATGTTCGCCATCCGCCAGGTGTTGCAGAAATGCCGCGAATACAACGTGCCCACACATCACTTGTTCATCGATTTCAAATCGGCGTATGATACAATCGATCGAGAACAGCTATGGCAGATTATGCACGAATACGGATTCCCGGATAAACTGATACGGTTGATCAAGGCGACGATGGATCGAGTGATGTGCGTAGTTCGAGTATCAGGGACACTCTCGAGTCCCTTCGAATCTCGCAGAGGGTTACGGCAAGGTGATGGTCTTTCGTGCTTGCTGTTCAACATTGCTTTGGAGGGTGTAATAAGAAGAGCGGGGATAAACACGAGTGGGACGATTTTCACGAAGTCCGTTCAGCTGCTTGGTTTCGCCGATGATATTGATATTATTGCTCGTAAATTTGAGACGATGGCGGAAACGTACATCCGACTAAAGATTGAAGCCAGGCGAATCGGATTAGTCATTAATGTGTCGAAAACAAAGTACATGATGGCAAAGGGCTCCAGGGAGGAATCACCGCGCCCGCCACCCCGAATTCATATCGACGGTGATGAAATCGAGGCGGTTGAAGAATTCGTGTACCTGGGCTCACTGGTGACCGCCGACAACGACACCAGCAGAGAAATTCAGAGGCGCATTGTGGCAGGAAATCGTTCTTACTTTGGACTCCGCAGAACTCTACGATCGAATAAAGTTCGCCGTAACACGAAGTTAACCATCTACAAAACGCTGATTAGACCGGTCGTCCTCTATGGGCACGAAACATGGACCCTACGTGCAGAGGACCAACGCGCCCTTGGAGTTTTCGAACGGAAGGTGTTGCGTACCATCTACGGCGGATTGCAGATGGAAGACGGGACTTGGAGAAGGCGAATGAACCACGAGCTGCATCAGCTGCTGAGAGAACCAACCATCGTCCATACCGCGAAACTCGGGAGGCTACGGTGGGCGGGTCACGTCATCAGGATGTCGGATAGCAACCCGACTAAAATGGTTCTCGAGAGTCATCCGACCGGTACAAGAAGACGTGGAGCGCAGCGAGCTAGGTGGGTCGACCAAGTGGAGGACGATCTGCGGACCCTACGCAGAGTGCGGAACTGGAGACAAACAGCCATGGACCGAGTGGAATGGAGGCGGCTACTATGTACAGCAGAGGCCACCCCGGCCTTAGCCTGACCGGTAAGGTAAGTAAGTCCCTTCTGCTCGGGATGCCACCTACAACTCGTTGCTCGGACACTCCAAGTGCTTGCAAGTCCTCTTCGAGCATGTCCCATGTCTGATGTCCGCAGTTTCTTCTGGAGCCCATAGTAGGCACGGCTTCTGTTGATGATGCGTCTTCATATTTCACGGGTCACGTTGTTGTCAGTAGTTAGCAAGGAACAGGATAAAATAACCCCTTCTGCAAATGAAGTGCTGCCAAGGCTTGTCCTGTTTCACTTAGCTCCACCTACCTGCAAATAGAGCTTTTTTGTTTTCCTTCTAAACCATAGGGGGATAATCTGCTCAACAGACACCCTAACAGAAGGTTAGGGTAGTGTAGGTCTGACAGGCCGTCTTCTACAACAAAAGTAAAATCCAGGACTACTCTCTCCTCGTACCCACTAAACCATTCCTATGGTCGCCAAACCCTACGTCTCTCCGGAACCACCAAGAAGGTATTGCTTCAGAGAGGGTCTAGTGCACATTGCACCCACAAGGTTAGCTGCGTAGCCTGCAGCAACGAACATCGATGACTCGCTTTGGAGAGTCCATCACGGTAGCATGCTGGCGCTTAGCCGGTTTCCCGAGTGGTCCTCGCCACTCCCTTTGTCCTCGGAAGGCGGGCAGGGTCAACCCCGTCCGCGCCCTACTGCTGAGCGGACATCAAGAACTGATGCCCACGTGCAACCCGATCTGACCTGCCCGTAAGGAAGGGTATCACTACCCTTCAGGCCCTATCAGATGCACCCGTAGGTTGCAGACAGCAGGATCTCACCTACCCCGACCCTTGCCGGGGACCCCTTTCCAACCGCGGGCTCGGATCCAACCCAGTAGACCGACGCCACGACAGCACCGCTACCGGGACTTCCTCTCCGCGGCCACTTAATCGTTGTAAGGGTCGATCTCGACCGCAGGGCACCGGTAAGACCTACGAAGCCGACTCCGAACCCCTGGACCACCTCTTGTACTGCATCTGGACTAGCTATTCTCCGAGTCCACGCGCCACCTCCTCTGTAGCTCCCAGACGATGTGGGTAATAGCCGTTGAAACGGCGTTCCAGCCAAACTCATCCCTACACATCCTCTGGACCAAGTTGCCCGGAGTTGTGTCCTCCCCGCATGTGGCAAGCATGCGGTCACGCATTGTGCGAAAACGCGGGCACACGAACAAAACGTGTTCCGCCGTTTCCTCTAAACCATTGCACACTGGGCATTCGGGAGAATCCGCATGCCCGAAACGGTGTAGATACTGTCGGAAGCAACCATGACCTGTAAGGACCTCTCTCTCTCTCTTCTTGGCGTAACGTCCTCACTGGGACAAAGCCTGCTTCTCAGCTTAGTGTTCTATGAGCACTTCCACAGTTATTAACTGAGAGCTTCCTCTGCCAATGACCATTTTTGCATGTGTATATCGTGTGGCAGGCACGAAGATACTCTATGCCCAAGGAAGTCAAGGAAATTTCCTTTACGAAAAGATCCTGGACCGACCGGGAATCGAACCCGTCACCCTCAGCATGGTCATGCTGAATACCCGTGCGTTTACCGCCTCGGCTATATGGGCCCTGTAAGGACCTGTGTTAGGTGGAATGTGACTTCCCCATGGCGCCTATTAATCCAACTATCTACCCTCGGTATCAACCTATAGGTCCACCTTCCTTTGGTGGAACTGTCCCACGCGCGCTGCCATTTGACCATAGAGGCCATCCTGACAGTCCTGCGTATGCCTCTTGTGCCGCGCATTTCGAAGCACTCCATGTCCTCACTGATAAGAATGCTGATAGGCACCATACCAGTAATGACGCAGAGAGCGTCGTGTGACACGGTACGGTACGCGCTCGCAACCCTCAGGCACATAAGCCTGTAAGTACTTTCCAGCTTCCGTCGGTAGCATTTAGTACTTAGCGCGGTGCCCCACGCCGGGCCGCCATACCTAAGTATGGATGTAGCAACACTAGCCAGAAGCTTGCGCTTACTGGCGTACACCGCAGAGCTATTGGACATCATCCGGGACAGTGCCGCAATAGCTGTGGAGGCTTTTTTACAGGCATAATTGACGTGGCTACCGAAGGTAAGCTTATCGTCGATCATCACGCCCAAGTGTTTGACGGAGCGCTTTGACAGGATAGTACAGTCTCCTACACTGATCTCCGTCTGCTGCTCCGACTTCAGGTTGTTAACAACCGTCACCTCTGTCTTGTGGTGAGCCAGCTCCAGTTTCCTGGACCGCATCCACGCCTCCACAACCTTAATCGAGTGGTTGGTAGTCAACTTTACCTCCTCGATCGTTTCACCGTAGACTTCGAGCGTAATGTCGTCGGCAAATCCGACAATCACCACTCCCGCTGGATACTCTAACCTCAACACCTCGTCGTACATGACATTCCATAACACCGGACCCAGGATGGAACCTTGCGGGACTCCTGAGGTTATGTGAAAGCACTTCCGACCCACCTCCGTGTCGTAGACTAGTACACGATTCTGAAAGTAACTTCCGAGAATCTTGTACAGGTACTCCGGTATCCCCACACGCAGGAGCGCATCGGCAATAGCAGACCAGCTGGCGCTATTAAACGCATTCCTTACATCCAGAGTCATTACCGCGCAAAAGCGAATTCCCCTCCTCTTAGGCTCGAGTGCTTTCTCGGCGGTTTTTGTAACCGACAAGATAGCGTCTACGGTGGACCTCCCCTTCCGGAAGCCGTACTGGTTGCTCGAAAGACCATTTTCGCCTTCGGTGAACCGCAACATTCTATTGAGGATGATCTTTTCGAGCACCTTCCCCGCCGTGTCAATCAAGCATATTGGTCTATATGCCGACGGGTCTCCGGGTGGTTTCCCCGCCTTTGGCAATAGTACCAGGCTCTGCCTATTCCAAGCTTCTGGGAAAACTCCCTCGTCCAGGCATTTCTGCATAGCAGACCTGAACATCTCAGGAGCCTCTGCAATAGCTACTTTTAAGGCCAGGTTCGGAACTCCGTCCGGACCTGGGGCCTTACCTACGCTAAGGGACTTAGCTATCCCCGCAAGTTCCACATCGGTGACCCTCTCCTCATCGCCAGCCCCAGTCCCCGGCTGTCCTACGAAAGGAGGCCAAGGACTAGGATCATGACGCGGAAAAAGTCCTCCAATGATCCCCTCCAACATCTCTGGAGATTGCTCTGTAGGAGCCATCACACCTCTCGTCTTGGCCATAACGATCCTGTAGGCGTCACCCCACGGGTTCGTATTGGCACTCTGACAGAGACCCTCAAAGCAGGCCTTTTTGCTTGCTCTTATCTCGGTCTTGAGCGCGGCTTTTGCAGCGGCGAACACCACCCGCCGTTCGTTTCGCTCTTCCTCTGATCGTGCTCGCTGCATCCGCCGCCTAGCCCGTAGGCAGGCGCGGCGCAGGTCCGCAATCGCGTCGGTCCACCAGTAAGCCGGTGGCCTCCCATTTCTAGGGTGGACTCGCCTAGGCATGGTCGCATCACACACACGTGAGAGCACCGCTACCAGCTCGTCGCCGTCTAAACCGAGTAAGTTTCGCTCACGGCGGAGCGCTTCCCTAAATACCTCTTCGTCGAAGTATGATGTCTTCCACCTACGAGGGCTTGGCCTTGGCCTAGCCGCCTCTTCTTTTATCCGCTGTCTGCTGTTGTTGTAGTCGATACTGTAGCGAACCGCCAGGTGGTCGCTGTGAGTGTAGCCATCATCTACTCTCCAGTTCGAACTACTTGTTAGGCCAGGACTACAAAAGGTCACGTCAATAATTGACTCCGCTCCGTTACGACTATAGGTACTCTTGGTACCGACGTTAGCCAAGTCGACATCTAAGATGGCCAGTGTTTCTAGCAGGATCTGACCCCGCTGGTTCGTGAAGCGGCTTCCCCATTCCACAGCCCAGGCATTGAAGTCACCCGCTATTACCACCGGCCTTCGCCCTGTTGGCACGGTCGTTAGGCGGTCCAGCATTTGCGTGAACCGCTCGATCGGCCACCGCGGAGGCGCGTAACAGCTACAGAAGAAGACCCCGTTTACTTTGGCGACCACGAAGCCCTCATAGGTAGTAGACACCAACTCCTGCACGGGGTATTTACCCGTGGTCCATATCGCCGCCATTTTCCTGGTCCCATCCGAGACCCAGTTGCCGTTGCCGGCGGGTACTCGGTATGGATCCGAAATGATGGCGATATCCGTCTCCCACTCAGAAACCGCCTGACAAAGCAGTTGCTGAGCCGCATCACAGTGGTTCAGGTTCAGCTGCGTTACCTGCACTGTGATTTGTTGTTCACTGCGGCTTTCTTGAAGGCCGGGCACCTTGGACCACCCGTTGGATGTCTGTTGTTCGAGGATTTCCCGGTACAGATCATACAGACGGGTGGCTCGTGCAGCTTTGGGCCTTATGACCTTCAGCGCCGCATCGCCGACACAGTTTGCGCCTGTCAGGGCCTTTACAGTCCCACGACTTGTGTCCTGGTTCCAGACACCTAAAGCAAACCTCTGGTGGCTCGTGGAATGTCAAAGGACATACGCACCAGCCCACCTTTATCCGCCCTACTTTAACGGACTTTTTAACGTCCGCCACAGGTAGCTGAACCAGAGCTATCTGTGTCCCTGCTGGCCCCTTCCGCAGCCTAACGGCTGTGGCGGCCACCTGAACATCGCACTGTTGCCGCAGTGCCGTGACGAGCTCTTCCGCTTCGGTGATCTCGTCTAGGTCTTTGACCTTCAGAGTCGCCTCATGCGTAAGGGCCCTCACCTCCACTCCATCACCAAGGACCTCTTCTGCCAGCCTCTTATAGGCGGCGCCCTTGTGATCCTTCTCGCGCTTAAGCTCCAGGATCATTTCGCCCGTACGAGTACGTCTGATACTGCGTACGTCGGCTCCAAGACCCTCAAGCTTGGCGTCGCACCTCATCGCCTTCAAGACGTCCGAGTATTTCGACTGTTCAGTCTTGATGACGATAGCGTCGCCTTTCTCGCGCCTGGCACATGCCTTCCTACGCCTTGGCTTGGCGACCTGCACTTCTACCTGCGGATTCACCTTCTTCTTCCTCTTCCGCTCTACCTTTGTCCAAGGAGGGTCCTCTCCTTGGATCGCCCTGCTCTGTGGCTGCTGAGGGCCCACCAGTGGTCGCAACCTCTTGTTCCCATCGTTCCGGGACGGGCCGGCCTTTTCAGGCCCACCCTTCCCAGCTTTCCGGGAACCCTGGTTGGGGTCCGACTTTCCGGCCATAATACCGACTTTAGGGGTTATTATACGCCTGGCCTTTCGGGCGCCGCCAGACAGCTCCTCACCTGACGGCTGCCTCGCCCGCTTCTGCGAATGCTTGTCACGTTTGTCACGAGCATTCGCTTTCACACTCTTCGGACTACCCGCGAAGGAGAATGCCTCCGTTTGTGTAAACTTCGACGCATTCTCCTTTGCGGATTCCGCCGCTGCAGCAGTCAGCAACGCGAGTACCGCGTGCTCCTGCTTGGCCTCATCGACAGACGCTCTAAGTCGAAGCAAGGTCGTTTTCAGGTCCTTGCTTGTATTCGACTTAGTTGTCGCAAAGTCGATAATTTTGCCAAGCTGCCGCTCAGCCACCTCTAATGCGGGCCGTCCTTTTTTACTTCTTGGCTGATGGCCCTCAGCAGCCACGCTCCGTCCATTGTCTCCACCGGCTGGCTTGCCGTGGAGTGGACAGGAGCTCCCACGCTTGAGCTACGTAAGCAGCTTCCCGCGCCTGACTCCTCACTTCTCCTTGTCGGAGACCTCAACAACCCGCTTCTTGCGAAGGGGTTGATCGCACCGCTACTTCCACCTGTGTTTTGAATTTTGATTCTTAAGATTTTTACTCATATTTGATTCCCACGAGTCGCACGAGAAAGAATGTCCACCACGCCAGAGCTCTGCATTAACGCGGTAAGGGACAGCTTACTGTGGGGGGTGCCCAGGTGCCCCACAGGCTCCGTTAAAGATCGAGCATCTTTTTCACCCCCTCGATCACTCATTCCTCGGCACGGGTCGCTTGACACCTTGAATTGGGGTTAGTAGTCCTATTCTTAGCCGGCAACTACGCGGCTGACTCGCAAGCGGGGGGGTGCGTCAGGCCCCAGGACATCCGTCCCTGCTGCCCCACAGCTCGAATTGCCTGGAGCATCGTAGTAGTTGAACTGCGCCGAGTGCTGCTGTCTGAATGGATCCGATCCTGGAGGAAGAATGTTCGAGGGCGCGTGAAGCGTACGCGGCTGCTCGTATGAATCTGTTTCATGTGGAAGAAGATCCGATCGCGCTTGATGGGAACGCGGTTGCTCGTTTGAAATCAGATTGCTGGCAGAACGATTCGAGAATATTACCTGTCGCGATTGCTCTAATGGAGCTGCCATCGGAACCGATTTAGCTAGAGGAACAGTGTCTCTGCCGTGCTGATCTACAAGAGGATCTGTCTGCTTCTCAACTGGTTCTCGCGTCCTGTTCGTCTGCGTTATACATTGCGCTTTGGGAATCGCACCTTTACTCGTGCTTGGCACAGGTAGCTTGAGAGAAGTTGACTGGTTTCGCTGCTGTAGTTGAATCCGAAATCTCTGCAATTGTGCCTCCAGATCTTGAATCTGTGCAAGTGTCGGTTCTGGCTGTTGTTGGCACTGTGCCAGCTGCTGCTGCAGTCGTTGAAAACCTGATTGCACAGCTCGCTCGATCGTCACTCCATCGGTGGGCGTGGTAGCTTTCTGGGGGTCTGGATGTCTCAAACAGTCATATCCTCCTACAGCTCCTTGTTCCTCATCCGGTAGATTGTTGATCAGCGGCTGCATCGGCTGTGGAAGCTCAGTAAGCGCTGCTACATGCGAAGCTGGGACGACCGGTTGGTTGGTTGCGGGGGTATGCTGATCAATCCATGTGGATACCTGCTTCTCTCGAGACTCAATCTCGATCACGCGGCTTCTGACACTACGATTGTCTTCCTCTTCCGCTAACGTCTCTTCCAGATCGAATTTCTCCTGCGAGTGCTTCTTCTGAAGTTCCAACTGTTTCCTCTCCAATTCCAGCTGCTTTCTCTCTAGTTCTTGCTGCTCAGCCAGCCGTTTCATTTGGAGGATGGCTCTGCGACTCGACGTAGTGGATCGTACCGACTGTGGTACCTTGGGAGCTGGAAGGCATCTCCTACATGTCCACTCCTGGTCTCTTACCGAATCGGTGACACCGGCGCATGTGTAATGCCACCAAAGACTGCATGTATCGCAGGCTACGATATTATCGGCCGAATCCGGGCGCTTACAGGCAACGCAACTGTATCCAGGTCGTGGTGGCGGGGTGGCTGTTTGGTGCTGGGCATCCATATCGATATTAAATCTTGAAGTTTGTTGCGTCAAACAAACTTGGCACTATTCTTGATAGCAACTTTATTTCTGGTATGCTTCAAGCTGAAAAGATTTCATAAGTTCAATCACATTCTTAAACCGTATCAATTCATTTATATTTTTATTATATTTCACTTACATTTAATAGTGCATTATTATGCCAAACTAAAGCACGGTCAATCCAATTCTCGTCATAAATCTATCTGCTGGGATTATTGTAGGATTATAATATTTCTTTAGCACAATTTAAGCATCTCAAACAGCTTACCATAGAGTAATAATAGGTAGTCAATTCAAATTTTAATAATGTCCAGGTATCCAATTCAACCTGTAGAAGATCTCAATTATTAGTTATATAATTCAATACTAAATCTATTGTTGTTCTAACCTTCCACGTCCCAAAACAGATTATTTAACAAATTAAGGTAGTTTTAGGTAAATTTAAGATGAGATCTTCATCTGTAATTTAGGAGAGAACATTTAGGCACTAAATAAATCAATTCAATTAAACAAATCCTACAATTCATCAACAGTTTAAGTAAATTTAAGATTCCAATATAGCACATTCATGAACACGTTAGCTGGAGATCAAAACATTGCCGCTTGACATACGAATCGATCAAAAGTTTCCTCCAATCCATATGTCTGTTCAGTGGCGCGCCTAGCGTTGATGGAGGGAATCTCCAGATGTCGAAGGCCGGGTTGCCGGTGCTGCGGTCGTGGCAACAGTGGGTCAAGGAAAGCCAGGTTATATTTTTTCAGTTTAAGCTTTCCGAAGAAAAACTTGAAGATCATTTTAAAATGCATCGTTTCATGTGCAGATCGTGTCGTTATATTTTTCGCGTTAAGAGTTACAGGCATTTTTTTTGTTTAATTCAGCACATTTAAATTGTGATATCATGGGGCTAAGGAAAAAATTATCTCTGGTATTCAGAAAAAGACATATTATTCTTGAACATATACAATATATGTATTTGAACATATATGATGAAGTACTCTTACCCTGGTATGCTAATTTTGTTCCAAAACTCAACTAAAGTTGTTGGAAGACAACAGAAAACTTGCACCGTGTACACAGTTTCAATATTCTGTAGCAGCTTCTTATTGGTATAATGTTCCAAGTAATAAAATGTCAGCTTCAAGGTGCTCTATGAGTGGAGGAGTATAACACGCTCGCTAAGGAATGACTCGATTTTAGTCATGAAACGCATTCAAAAGTTCAACATATTTTCTTAGATTAATGAAAAATGTGAATCAAGTAATTTTGTAAAAGAGAAAGCTACGATTTTTTGATTTTGGTCATTTCATATTTTAGTTTTGTTTTTTCATATTTTAGGCGGGGAAAAATGCACCACTAACTGAAACACGTCAACACAGAGAAAAATTCTTATGCAGTGACTGAGTTATAATTGCAGGAAATCGATAAACCTTTTGATTTTTTACTTAGCTTCAGTCAAAAGTGAAAAAAATTATTGCCAATGAGTTGTCCCGGGCAGGTACGACGATACTATATTTTCAAGGCCTTTTCAGTCTTGACAAAATTCAAATATTGCTATTTGAGACAAAATATATTTGAGATATCAAAATTACTACCTATTCTTCTTCGTTGCGTAAATCGGCCTTTTGTCAAGACTGAAACTGAAATGAACTGAATGAATACCATCATGATCGATACCGGAAAACTTACAGAATGTACGCGTGTTTACCAACTCGGTTATTTTAGCTCTATGTACGTATGATATAACGAATACTGGCATTTAACACGTTTAATACTTATTTAAGTCGAATCGCCCTTTAGCTCAACCACTTATGGAGAAAAGACCAGCTGCTCTCTGGATGGAAAATGACATCTTGAAGAACACTTGAAACTGGCGCCACTTTCTCCGAGTGCCGAACCATTCATCTGCCTAATACCCAATATCGTCGCATGTTATCACTTAGGGCAAAACCCTTCATTTCATACAACAGACTCACTTATGTGCACCACACAAGAGAGCGTAAATATCCTTGTCATCGAACCCGAAACGGGGTAGGTTAGGTTAGGTGGTCTGACATCTAGTAGATATCGAGGAAGGGATTCACTCGCCGGTGTGTCACGGCGGTGAACTTGAGCTTAAATTTACGATATCCCATTAATCTCAGCTTACTGATATCCCCTACAGTCCGGTTCCTGTCGGTCACCATTTAATGACCATCAGTGTGGCAAAAGGATACCTACCGACAGGCAGGGACTCGAACGCGAGCGAAACGAAAAGGGCAACAGCATCTCGTCTGCGTCGCGCCCTTGCATTCACCTTCGACCGGCTGACTGGCTGACTGACTGCCATGTGGAAGCACCTCAAACTAGCTTCTGGACGCATTTTGAGAAGGATCGACCGGACCGGGGCGTTTTATAACGGCTATAAATAAGGATGTTTGTTTAAAATTACTGTTCTCGCAATGTCCGCTACCTTCCACTACCCGCCAGACGAATGGTTTAGGGTAGCATCTTGTCTTTGCTGTGTTTTTGTATTGAGACTGCATATTTTGTTCTATCTTCAAATAAGGGATACTTAGACGGTATGGCCTAGCTGGCAGATACTTCAGCGCACAAACAGGGTAGCATATTTTTTATGATATTTTGGGAGGACCTTTGTCTTCCGAAGTAACACAAACCACTCCGAAGTTTCCTTCCGTTTTTATGGCGGTGGTGTGTTGTGTTCAAAGAGAATTTTCGGTTGCCTTAGCAATATTTTTTACAATCAGCTATCGTGAGGCCTCACAGTACTTACCTAATTTTCGAGGAAGAAAGGTATGTTGGTTGTACAAAGCCCGAGGTGTGATTCAGGCAACCAATTTACATACGTGAACAGACCGACCATGGTGAGGCTACTGTCTGATATGATTGTTGCTAAAATGGAATTGCAGAAAAAGGTCGGGCTTGTATACTGCAGCAATTTGGTGGCTCTGGAAACTCATCCCTCTGTTAGCTTTAGGTGATAAAACGACGACCGAAGTGATTGCAGCTTTGCAGTATAATCCATTCTGACGATATTTTACTGTACTAAGACGTTCTTAGAAGAAACGTAGAAAAGGTGTGTTTCTATGTATACCATGTGTTTTGCGAGTCTTTTATTAGAAAGGTACAATAAAAAGCCATCCAACATGACTTCTGATGGCAGTTCTGGAAGATACGTGGAAAAATACCCGCATATTGAAAAAAAAAGTACTAATGATGAACTGAATAATCTATAAAACAATGCTTGACTGAAATTCACGTATATGTTTTCCTGTAATCTGTGAAAAAAACTCGGAACGCGTTTTCATAGTCCATATAAATTTTAAAACATTTTTATGGAAGAAAAGTGTACGAGGGGTGAGTGGGAGGAATCTCGGATAATGTTCCTCGTACGGTTCCTTTTGATCTATACTAAGATTTCCGTCTGCTGGCTGGTTTGTTCCCAAACGGAGCGTCCAACACAGAGCCGTAGCGTATGGTATCTCTGAAGCCTGAAGTCTATCACCTACGTAGTAGCAAACATACGTAGTGTTTGCCAATTTTAAACCTCACTCCTTTTCGTAGAATTTGGTCAGGCTCCCAAGTTTCTGACGATCACTCCCGATACGAGTTTCTGTCGCTATCGGCTTTTCATGACATCATCGATGGAACTCAACGTTTTAGACCCAGCTAATTATGTATCGCATGCTTCTATTGACGAATACCTGAAGCAGTTGAGTATTCTTCACTGATACACACCAGGTTTCACTGGCGTACAACGCCACAGATTTAACGTTCGAGTTGAAATCTCGGATTCAGGGGCATCGACTAATCTGATTGCTTTTCTAGGCATTTCTCAAACTCGCAAAAGCAACCCTCGCCCTATAATTCCGTGCACTTATATCGATATTAGCATCGACCGCTATTTGGCTACCAAGATATTGAAAGCTTTCTTCACGGCTTGCATACACAGCAAAAAATTTCTTGTGATATCACATCATTTTCGCTGCACATCAGTTGCGTCGTAAAAGTGATGTACAAATTACATCGTTTCCACGCAGCAAATCAGCCATCGCAGCTTGAAAGTGGGTCTAGCCATCGCTATAGAACCGGAAAGATAGATGATTATATATAAGTAAAATATTGGCATGGATTCGTACACTGACCCGTTGATTATGAGGCATATCCTTTTCCTCTCGGCTATTTCACCGAGTTAGAAAATAGATGATAAATATGATACTGCTTCTAGGTATCTGCTGGAATGGGTTTGTTGACACTTTCTGGTGCCAACTAGGGTGTACATTAGCGTGGTTCAAAAAATCGTTTTTGCTCCACACCGCTTATTCGATTTATAACCAGATTCTATGCCTTCTCACAAAATTTGAGCTCATTAGGTTGAAAATTGAGACTGCACAAGCCTTTCAAAGTTTGTATGGGAATTACTATGGAGAAATGATGTTTTTCATTCAATCGACCGTAACATTTTCCCAAGTGCCGTAGAGGGTTAGTTGGCCCTTGGTACTCCTAGGCTACTCTATCAGCTACAACTTTGTCGAAGACCGCATTCAAATCGGACGCCTCATTAATTAGTTATCGATTTGCATCCAACTGGAGAAACTTAGACAGTGATCCTCCAGCTTCCTAGCAGGCAACATTGCTGCATATGGCGCCAAAGATAGCACACTGAAATCATGGCTACTATGTTTCACTGCAAAATGCAGTGATGCCCACCGAGTAGTTTAACCATCATCAGTAAAGATTTTGATTCTGGATAAAAATCGGTAACTAATTAATGAGGCATGTGATTTGAATGCAGTCTTCGGGAAAGTTGTAGCTGATAGAGTCGTCTAGGAGTACTAAGGGTCAACTAACCCTCTTGGGCACTTGGGGAAATGTTACGGTCGATTGAATGAAAAACATCATTTTCCCATAGCAATTCCCATACAAACTTTGAAGGGCTTGTGCAGTCTCAATTTTCAACCAAATGAGCTCAAATTTTGTGAGAAGGCATAGAATCTGGTTATGAATCGAATAAGCGGTGTGGAGCAAAAACGATTTTTTGAACCACGCTAGTGTACATGGTGAGTGTGATAATTGATGGAGCACGGTGTAACCGAGTGAAATTACGTTGAAATTGGATACGTCGCCAGAAACTACGTGCCCGGATATTACAAAATTATTTGCTGTGTAGCTACCGTGAAACTGGAAGTGTGGACCGTGTTCAAATCCAACGATTTGGTCTTGTTGACTTTGATGATAAGACTTGCCGCCGAGAAGCATTCGGGAAGATCATCGAGCTTACTCTACATATCAGAGCGCCGTTAAGCTAATAGAGTAGTGTTATCAGCCTGTTCAAAATCATTTACTATCAATCGCACCTACTGAGATCTCGTCGATTACGATGAGGAACGGTAGCGGTGATAGTATACCGACCCAGATGAAATCGGACAAGGCACTATTGTGCAGTACTCTGCACGAAAATGTACCGTACTGTGCCGATGATGTTCTCAGGGACACCCTTGCGCCTGAGTACACAGCAAATAATTTTGTAATTTCCAGGCGCGTAATTTCTGGCGATGTATCCATTTTCAAACGTAATCTCATTCGGACACATCGTTTTCCAACAATTATCACACTCACCATGTACACCCTGGTTGGCACCGGAAAGTGTCAACAAACCCATTCCAACAGATACTAAGAAGCAGTATCATATTTACCACCATCCTTCTAACTCGGTGAAATAGCCGAGAGGCAAGGGATATGCCTCACAATCCGCGGATCAGTGTACGAATCCATGCCAATATTTTACTTATGTATGAAACATCTATCGTTCCGGTTCTAGCGATTGCTAGACTCACTTTCAAGCTGCGGCGGCTTATTTGCTGCGTGGAAGGGATGTAATTTGTACATCACTTTTACGACGCGACTGATGTGCAGCGAAAGTGATGTGATATCACAAGATTTTTTTTGCTGTGAAGCTGCGGCGGCTTATTTGCTGCGTGGAAGGGATGTAATTTGTACATCACTTTTACGACGCGACTGATGTGCAGCGAAAGTGATGTGATATCACAAGATTTTTTTTGCTGTGTACTGCCCACATGTTTTCATAATTGAGACGGTCGAAAGCTTTTTGCCTTTCTCGTACACCAAGTGTACTGCCCGAGTAACATTGTTCAGTCAAATAGACTTTTAGAGGTTCCTAAAACCACCATAAAACCAAAATATAAGGTATTAGGTTTTATAACGGTTCTGAAAACCTATACATGACTAATTGGTCATCAAAATGTTCGAATGAGTGTAATCAATTTCGTACCTTTTAATTCCGCCGTAATTGCTTATCCTTTAACAGATACGCGTATTTCGACTAAAACTTGTAATCTTCCTCAGTGTCAGTTATCCACACAGAGTGGGTAACTGACACTGAGGAAGATTACAAGAGGTAGTCAAAATACGCGTATCTGTCAAAGGATAAGAAATTAGGGCGGAATTTAAAGGTACGAAACTGATTACACTCATTCGAAGAGGGTATTCTGCTTAGAGGGTTCGAAAAGTCGGTACAAGATCAAAATGTTACTTGGGTGGAAAGGCTTTATGTTCACTCCAAAAATGACTTTTTGGTAGAAGGCCCGGAGAGCCAAGTCTCAGTTCATATCAGAACCGTAGTGTTCCGAACCGGTTCCGGGTGTCTCACTGGTAGCCCAACTAACAATCACTCATGTAACAGGCACCATTATGACGAATTAATTCAGCATAATGTTGAATAACATTTGAATTATTTTCACGTACAACCTATGTTCGGGTTTCGTTTACACAAATTTGGAGAAGTTATAAAGCATCATGTTGTGCACCAACTTAATTTTTTGTTGTTCAAAGCGTTTTACAAATGTACAAGAAAGTTGATGTTAAGCTTTGGCAAAAATGACTGAAAATAAATAAAATGCAAAAATGTTAGATCCCACGAGAATAATTATTTGCTCTCTTGTTGAGAACACCTATTATGAAATAAGGATTACATATAAAATTACCTAAATCCGGATTAGAACTTGAGCAATTAAACGAAGAACACTCAAATATGAACTACTTTATTAGAGTTGCTCCAATTTTATGTAAAGTTATCCAATCGAGCCCAAATTTGTACCGTTTATAGCTTACTACCCAAGTAACACACTTGTCACCGAAGAGTCACGGCGGCGCAGGTTTTTGTTGCGCAGAAGTTATTGTGACTTACTTCTAGCAAGTAAGTGTTTATTTGTTAGAAGTACGTCACAATGACTTATGCGCAACAAAAACCTGCGCCGCCGTGACTCTTCGGTGACAAGTGTGTTACTTGGGTAGTTGTGCAACTGGCAGGAAAAATTTGAGAATATTTGGTGCATTATTGAAAAAGTTACAGCTTGCTGAATATATTTGAAATAATAAATAAAAGTTGCATGCTTCAATTAATTCGTAACTAGCGCCGCCTACTGACAGAACCTTGAACCAATCAGCTAATCAACTGAGCGGCCGTAACCAACCTAACAACATCGCCGAAGACATCAACTTTCTAAGTAGTCTGAGTCCTGAGATATATGGAATATAATATTTGTTTGCTCACTAGCGCTGCCTTGTGGTGGAATTTTGAATCAAACGGCTCATCATTTGTTAGTTCTTGACCAGACAAATAATATTGCCGAAGACACCAACTCTCTAAGTAATCAGGATGATGAGATATTTGGTATAAACGTTTCATCAGTGTTACGTCTGTTTGTCTCTGGTATGACAGATATCACAGACAGCAAGACGTAGCACTGGCGAAATTTCCATACCGTACATCTTAGCACCATGATTACTTAAATATTCGGTTGTTAGGCCAGCCAAGGTTTTACTGGTGATGGGCCGTTTGATTCAAAATTCCACCACTAGGTAGCGCTGACGATAAATTAATTATTATATTCCATATATCTCAGAACTCTGATTACTTGGAAAGTTGGTTTCTTCGGCAATGTTGTTTGGTTTATAAAGGCGTTTCAGTTGATTAGCTGATTGGTTCAGGATTCTGCCTGTAGACGGCGCTAGTTGCAAATTAGTAGAAGCATGTATCTTTTACTTATTATCTCGAATATATTCAGCAACCTGTAACTTTCTATAATGTGTAGGGAATATTCTCAAATTTTATCTGCTAGTTGTACAACTAATTAGCTATAAATGGTACAAATTTAAGCTCGATTGGATAGTTTTACATGAAGTTTGAGCGACTCTAGTAAAATGTTTCATATTTGAGTTTCCTTCGTTAAACTGCTATATCTCTGGATTAAGTGAGCCGAATGAAATGAAATTTTGCACATTTATGACTAATATATAGCTCTATGAAAAACCTTTGACTTGACTTAAATATGTTCAAAGAAAACTAAATTACAACCTTTTGATTGCTTTACGAAAAAAAAACATTCATTTCCATAATTTTGCAAATGTGTAACTTGCGCTTCCTTGTGGCAAAATTTCGAAACAAGTGGACCATTAACTGTAAGCCCTTGACCTACCAAACAACATTGTCAAAGACACCAACTTTGTAAGTGACCAGAATTCTGAGATATATTAAATTTAAAATTTGCTCGACCTCTAGCACCGCCTAGTGGTATATACAAAAGCATGCTAAGTTTTAAAAATTGCCTAAAACATTTTTAGCAAGTTGTATCCTTTTATAAAGTCCACCAAAACTATTCAAATTTTGATTACTTGTTCCTCAACGAGTTTGATTAAATTGGTGCAAATTTGGGCTTGATTGATTATTCAACTTTACACGAAATTAGAGCCCTTCTATCTATATCTAGTTTTTGACTACCGTTTATCAAATTACTGTACCTTAGGACTAAGCGAACCGAATTAAATTAAATTTTGAAAGTTTGTGACTAATGTATTGGTCTTCATGTATCGTTGAACTCGACTAAAATATGACCAAAGGCAAAAAAGTTGCAATTTATTGAAAACTTTTCGAAAAGTTCTAATGATTCGAGTGTTTTATCCAAGGGCTGAAAATCTCTTTAATAAAGACAAATCAATCAAATCAATCGAATGTTTTATTTTTCTAAATTTGCTATGACTTTGTAAAACGGTCTGATATTGTATAGAGAATAATTAATCAGCAGATTTTTGGATAAGCCACACTTGATTGACCGTAATCATTTCACAATAATGAAAAAAAAAGAAATGACAGAACTTGGCAGAAACATGTTTGTCTTCGTAAATACGACTCTAGACCCATTGTGCACTGAAAAGCCCGCATCCAGCAGGTTGCTGTTTGCAAGTGGAAAATTCCATGTAGACAATAGGACGCGAAGCTCAGCAGCGAAGCAAAAGTTATTTTTAGACGCAACCCGGTTCAACTTCTCGGGTTTGAATGGAGGTGTTTGTGTGTAGTGGTATGGAAGCTATGGGACCGTGTAGCGCATCTTAATACAACGAATGGATTATGATTTATCACATTTTCTGTACGTTTTTAATACATAAATTGGTAGAAAAGGCATATCTCAATTTTTGGTAGCTTTTCTTGTTTTGCGTGTATCCATAATCCTATTTCAAGATGTAAAAAAAGATCAAAAAAATCAGATCACTACTCCTATTGTTTACGCTTGCATTCACTGGTATGCCACAACCTCAAATAAAACGTTACATATCCGGATGACTGCCTTCACCAACCACCCCGGCGATGTGTTAGTAAAGCGCTCATCGCTGTCGCCGCCGGCTAGCGTACCACGTGGACGAGGTGAGTCATTGGTCCTTGTCACATAAATGTCAGATTTTTTAAAATTATGGCTCAACTGGTGAAAAGCTGTGAAACGTGTCTGACTTCTGTGTTCGGTCTAGTGCTTTCGCCCGCTCACATATCTGTAGGTGTAGTTTTGGTAGGGTCACGAACTCTACTTTTAGTGCCAGGTTGGTCAAGCTAGAAATTATCAGTGCTGTTGAATGTGTAAATTTCGAATAGTTCTTGTTAATGGTTCGTTAATGAGTTCATGTACAGAAAGCAATGCACAGTTCTCAATTAATATGAATTATGTCCAAATGGACTGCATTGTTTCCTGTCCTGACCCACCGGGGATTGTGCGACCACGAGCGAACGGAAGTCGAAATAACCCAAACAGGCTAGAAAGAAGCGAGACATAACGCGCGCGTATCCCCCGCTGTCATTTAGGTACTTAAGATTTTAGGCAATATGTTCGCGTGGTTGCTCGTATTTATTCTGCCGTCTGAAGGCTATTCGTCAAGCAAACAGTTGAGCTCAAACTGCCACCCGGCGGCGGCAACAGCGCGGCGGCGGCAGACAGACTTCAAGATGAACCATAAACATGGATCTCGGTAGGAAATTTGCTGGCTTGTTTTGTTTTCGGTTTTCGGAATAGAAAAGGTAATTTGACCTCGGTTCGGTGCGTTTCATTACACTGCCATAAAGAGCCATAAAACGTTTTGCTACACGACAAAATTGCTACAGTAGGATAGCAGGAACATGTGAAAATACCACTTGGAAAAATATTTCTTCAACGCTGGAGCTGATTTGGGTTGTGTTTTGAAAGGACCGGGCAACGGACAGATGGGATTATTTTTTTTTCTGAACTGAAATATTTTTACAGCGAGCGGGAAAAGAAGAGTGTCGCATTCTCACCAAGACATTTTTTTTGCTAGATGAAAGAAAGATTAGTAATCAAGCATAGAAAAAATTTACAAACAAAGTCCCTTCGATTTGCTTTACTCTGTTGAAATAGGTAAATTAAAAATAGTGGGATTTGTGGACTTCAAGTGTTTTTCATAAACTATGGTTAAAGATATTTGGTTAGAATTTGAAATTGAATTTGATAATGCAGTTGATATTGAAGCCTAAGTAATAACAAAAGTTTTGTGTATAATAAGTTTTAGGCAGTGGTTTTAACGTTATATCCTTAACAAAATGAAAATGTTTCATCGAGGGAAACTAAAGTTTTTGTGATTTGAAGATTTTGAGCCATTTCCATACGATTTTCCTATATGAGTACGCACGGCGTGCTTGAAACCACTATTAACAAATAAAATTATACACCATATTGACACCCAGCATTCGGAAGATATACTATTATAGCATTACCTCAGAAAATTTGAAAATGTTTCATCGAAGGAAACGAAAGTTTTTACTGTTTGAAGATTTTCCTCTATTTTCATAGAATTAGCTCATACAGTCAAGACTCCTGTTAGACGCTACCACCCACTTGACGCCCTCCACAATTTCTCAGCTGTATTGCATCCAATCCAGCTGATTTTTTTAGTGCAATTAGTGCTTATTATAGACTCATCCCATACAAAAATGAACTAAATTGTTTGGAAGACAGCCTGGAAAACGTGGTGGGCGTGAAGGGTGTGGCAGCGTCTAATAGGAGACCCGACTGTACATGGCAATATTGTCATAGAGTGTTTCATAGGCTCTTCAAATCATAAACAACTGATACAGCATCACAAACACCATTCCAAAGATACAATATTCAAACAACTTCTCTGAAAATTTGACAACATTTCATTGAAACAATTGCAAATTACAGTGGTTTAAAAATACAGGGGGTGGCCAAAATGTTTGGGATAGGCAACTTTTTTTCTCCCACAAAAAATTCAACATACTGTTACTTTTCATTGAGTGCATCAAAAAATCTCAAATTTTGACTGTTTAACTTAATTCGACGTGAAAAAATATTACATTTTATAACGTCGTATTAAGTATCAATATATTGTTGATAAACGTTAAACAAATCATTCAATTCGGTTCACTGGTTTCCGAGATATGACAGTTAAAAATTAGTTGTCTAAATAATAGTGTTTTACCCGAACAGTTCTTACTTCGCGAAAAATTAATCAATCGAGCCCAAATATGTACCAATGATGCACATATAAAAGGTTGACATACAGTCAAAATTTGAGATTTTTTGATGCACTCTATGAAAAGTAACAGTATGTTGAATTTTTTGTGGGAGAAAAAAAGTTGCCTATCCCAAACATTTTGGCCATCCCCTGTATATTATTATTTTTTATATTTATTAAATACACTTTACCACTTATGTGGCATTCGTGTCTGATCCCCAGTATAAGATATGATAAAGTATATTGAAAATGTTAGTAACTTCATAGAAAATTCTTAAAATTTCACATTTCGATCATTCCTCGCAATGAATTTTTTGTCTCATCTGGAACTTTGATTATATATCACATTTTTTGCGATACTGTTACAACACTCAAAAGGTGTTTTTAACGTGTTTATAGACAAAGCGATAGTTTGCATATCTCCAATGGAATTGGAATCATAGCTTAAAATCGTTGTTACTGATGATCATTCAAATGAAATACAGTGGCGTTTCGGTTTTATCACTGGTCGTTTTAATCACTACTCGCCCAAATTCACGGTTTTCTATTCGATTATATCAGGATTATCATTTCGTTTTTATCACACTTGTTTTAAAACATTCCGAAATCAATATAAAATCAATATAGCATTGTCCAGTCCACCAAAACAGTTAAAAAAATATAAGCTACAACTTTTATATTTTGCAGCTGAACGATTTTGGATAAAAATTTTACATTTATTTCTCGTTTCGCCAAATTCACGGTTTCGTTTATATCACGGTAAATTTTTTTTCGACCGTGATAAAACCGAAAAGCCACTGTATTTGTAAATTCACGGAAAACACGTTGGTAACATGGCGTATAAAGCTGGCTAGGGAAACGATTAGCATTTAGGTTTACTTTAAGAGCTACAACATCTTAAACATTATACCAACGATTTACAAAGATGCCTCGGAACTTTGGGCTGTGAATTCACTCTAACTCTCGTTTTACCATGAAACGTTTTCAAATTTACCGACAAGATACCAACATATCACGTACTTGAAAACAGAAAAAAACGGGTGTCAAACTCTTAGAAAGTTTATGTCATCAACGCTCACGGCGTGTCACATTTTTATTTGTATTCGAGTATCAGGTAGAACTATTAAATTAATTTTGATTCCCAAACCACAGTAATTTACATTCTTTTCAATGAAATGTTGTCAAATTTTTAGGGAAGTTGCTTGAATATTGTACTTTTGAAATTTGTAAAACTCATCACACCGTTCAACACTAGTTTGCGTTATGGGATGATAAAAGAATAAAATTAGGGTTGGGACCCTAGAAACCCTAATGTTCCAAGTTCTTAATTCAAACTTAGGTCATAAACTGTGAAGTCCCATTCCAATATTTTTCGAAAATTATTTCACTATGACACTTCTAGGGTTCCAAAACCCTGTTCTTTTTTCTCATCCCATAACACGATTTTTGTAAAATTTGTAGACAATATTCTCTTATATGAGATAATTCTATTAAACAAAGGAAAATCTTCAAACAGTAAAAACTTTTGTTTCCCTCGATAAAAAAATTTCAAATTTTCGGAGGTGATGCTATAATAGTATATCTTTCAAATGCCGGGTGTCAGTATGGTGTATATTTTTATTTGTTAATACATAGTGGTTTCAGGCATACCATGCGCACATATTTACTCATATAAGAAAATTCGATGGAAATGGCTCAAAATCTTCAAATAACAAGTAGTTTCTCACGATGAAACATTTTCAAATTTTCAGAAGAGATACTAGAATACTATATCTTTCGAATGCCCGTGAAAAACGATGGGAAAACCGGAAATTGTACGAAAATAGCTTTAAGCGGTGGATAAACGTGTTGTAAGAATTGTAACGTTTTTATACATAGAAAGTTAAATAAACGAAAAAAAATGCCAGGTCCCATTTTGGTGGACATTTTTATTTGTTAATAACGGTTTTTGGCACACGGTGTAAGTATAAGTTGAAGCTGAAATTTCGATAACGTTAAGATTACATGATATATCTTAATATATAAAAATGCAATGGCATGCGTTGGTTCGCGCATAACTCACGAACGGAACGTCCGGTTTGGGTCGTATTTGATTTATTCTGTTATTTTTCACCCAAGGAAGATTTGTGAAGCAAAAAACATATTCACACATTCTAAAATAACGTAACATACTTTCAGGCGTTTTCGTGGTGTTATTCTAGTTCAATCGAAACTTTCAACTTACTTAAATAACGCTCTAACACCCATTTTTTTTATTTTTATCTAAATTTTGTCATCTAAAATCGATATAAACATGTTTTGGAAGATGAGGGTGGAAACTCAGGTAAAATATTATCTCCTGGGCGCCCATTAACACCACCCTCGGCGAAGACTGGCGCTTGAGCCTAGCTATTTAGCACTGTAGTTGGAGGAAATGCAAATGCAGAACCCGTAGCTTCCGGGAAGGTAAGCCCAGCTCCCTGGGTTAGTGGGTTGGTGTCAGGCCCTGCGAGCCAGCCGTTAAAAGACTAGCACCAAAACATCAACAAGAGAAGAATGCGAACCGATACCAATGGCGACGACCACAGTGATGAAAAGGGACTTGCGATTGGAAGCTCGGTACGTGGAACTGCAGATCTCTCAACTTCTTCGGGAGCACCCGCATACTCGCCGATATACTGAAGGACCGCGGGTTCGGAATCGTAGCGCTGCAGGAGGTGTGTTGGACTGGATCCATGGTGCGAACGTTTAGAAGTAATCATACCATCTACCAGAGTTGCGGCAACACACGTGAGCTGGGAAACGCTTTCATCGTGATGGGTGATATGCAGAGGCGCGTGATCGGTTAGTGGCCGATCAACGAAAGAATGTGCATGTTGAGGATCAAGGGCCGATTCTTCAACATCAGCATAATAAACGTACACAGTCCACACTCCGGAAGCCCTGATGATGACAAGGACGCATTTTACGCGCAGCTCGAACGCCAGTACGATCGCCGCCCAAGCCACGACGTCAAGATCATCATAGGAGACCTAAACGCTCAGGTAGGCGAGGAGGACGGATTCAGACCTACGATTGGAAAGTTCAGCGACCACCAGCTGACGAACGAAAATGGCCTATGCCTCATCGATTTCGCCGCCTCCAAGAGCATGGCCATTCGTAGCACCTTCTTCCAGCACAGCCTCCCGTATCGTTACACCTGGAGATCACCACAACATGCGGAATCGTAAATCGACCACGTTCTGATTGATGGACGGCACTTCTCCGACATTATCGACGTCAGGACCTATCGTGGTGCTAATATCGACTCTGATCACTACCTGGTGATGGTTAAACTGCGCCCAAAACTTTCCGGTATTAACAATGTACAGTACCGGTGGCCGCCTCGGTACGATCTAGAGCGACTGAAGCAATCTGATGTCGCAATCGCATACGCGCAGAATCTCGAGGCAGCGTTGCAGGACGAGGGTGTGCTCGATGTGGTCCCTCTAGAGCTGGAGTACAGTCAAAGCAGCCACCAACAATGCAGCCGAGAGCACTATCGGGTACGTAGGACGGCGTCGACGAAACGATTGGTTCGACGAGGAGTGCAGAGCGGTTCCGGAAGAGAAGGACGCAGTGCGGGCGGTAAATGCTGCAGCATGGAACCCGACAGAATGTGGAGCGATACAGATAGAAGCGGAAGCAGCAGACTCGTCTCTTCCGGGAGAAAAAGCGCCGCCTGGAAGAAGTGAATTGTGAGGATATGGAACTGGTGTGCCGTTCACAAGAAACATGGAAGCCCCACCAGAAGCTCAACGCATCCCGCAAAGGCTACGTGCCGCAAACCGAAATCTGCAGGGATAAGGACGAGAGCCTCCTGACGGACAAACATGAAGTGATCGAAAGGTGGAAGCAGCACTTCGACGAGCACCTGAATGGCGAAGAGAATGTAGGCACGGAGGACCAAGGCAGCGGAGGAAATGACTATGTTGGTGCAGCAGAGGACGGAAACGAACCAACTCCCACGCTGAGGGAAGTTAAGGATGCCATCCATCAGCTCAAAAACAACAACGCGGTTGGTAAGGATCTAAGAAACCGAATAGCTACCGGAGTAGTGGAAGGAAGGGATAATCTGTCACATCCATAAAAAAGATGACAAGTTAATGTGTGAGAACTTTCGAGCGATCCACAATTTTAAATGCCGCCTACTAATTGCTATCCCAGATCATCTTCCGTCGTCTTTCACCTAAAGTAAATGAGTTCGTGGTAAGTTACCAAGCCGGTTTCATCGACGGCCGGTCGACAACGAACCTGATCTTCACCGTACGGCAAATCCTCTAGTAATGCCGTGACAACTAGGTCCCAACTCGTCACCAGTTCATCGACTTCAAGGCGGCATACGAAAGTATCGACCGCACAGAGCTAGGGAAAATCATGAACGAGAACAGCTTTCCCGGGAAGCTTACCAGACTGATAAAAGCAACGATGGACGGTGTGCAGAACAGCGTAAGGATTTCGGGTGAACTATCCAGTTCATTCGAATCTCGACGAGGACTACGACAAGGTGATGGACTTTCCTGCCTACTAATTCAACATCGCCCTGGAAGGTGTTATGCGACGTGTCGGGCACAACAGCCGGGGTACGATCTTCACGAAATCCGGCCAATTTGTCTGTTTTGCGGATGATACATATATTATTGCTAGAACATTTGGAACGGTGACAAGAATTGTACACCTGCCTGAAACGTGAAGCAGCAAAGGTCGGACTGTTGGTGTATGCGGATTAGACAAAGTACATGCTGGTAGGTGGGACTGAGCGAAACAGGACAAACCTTGGCAGCGATGTTACGGTAGACGGGGATATTTTCGAGGTGGTAGAAGAATTCGTCTACCTCGGTTCCTTGCTGACGGCTGACAATAATGTGAGCCGTGAAATACTAAGGCGCATCATCAGCGGAAGTCATGCCTACTACGAGCCAGAGCGTTCATGATTAACAAAATTTTTAATCATGATTAATCATTGATGATTAAAATTCTAATTTCGGTGATTATTGATTATGATTAATGATTAATTTGATTTTTGGGATGATTAAAGATTATGATTAATGATTAAAATTGGTTTTATCTGTGATTATTGATTATGATTATTGATTAAAAACGGCTCATTGATTAATAATCATGATTAATCATGATTAATCAATCATAAAAACTGGAAATAATTAAAAGGTTTTGTGCTGTTTACAATATTTTTGAAGTTTCAAAAGTAAAAGTTTCTTTGTCTGGGAGATTTTTGAAAAAAGAATCACACTTAGAACAGCATTTGAACCAATTTAAGTTGGATCATATATTTTACATGGAGAATCATTTTTGGTAATGAATGATTAATGATTGATTAATTCTTTTTCCTTATGATTATGATTATGATTATGATAACTGATTAATGATTAAATTGCGAAATCAGTGTGATTAAGATTAATGATTAATGATTAAATAAAAATTTTTAGTGATTATGATTAATGATTTTTGATTAATCTTAATCATTAATCATTAATCATAATTAAATTTATGATTGATCATTAACGCTCTGCTACGAGCTCCAAAAAAAGATTCACCCCCGCACCAAATGGATCATGTACAAGATGCTATTAAGACTGGTGGTTCTCTACGGACACGAGACATGGACGTTGCTCGAGGAGGACCTGCAAGCACTCGGAGTTTTCGAGCGACGTGTGCTAAGGACGATCTTCGGTGGCGTGCAGGAGAACAGTGTGTGGCGGAGAAGGATGAACCACGAGCTCGCTGCACTCTACGGTGAAACCAGCATCCAGAAGGTGGCCAAAGCCGGAAGGATACGGTGGGCAGGGCATGTTTTAAGAATGCTGGACAATAACCCTGCAAAGCTGGTGTTTGCAACTGATTCGGTTGGCACAAGAAGGCGTGGAGCGCAGAGAGCAAGATGGGCGGACCAGGTGGAGCGTAATCTGGCGAGCGTTGGGCGTGACCGACGTTGGAGAGCTGCAGCTGCGAATTGTGTATTATGGCCCCAAATTGTTGATTCAGTGTTATAATGAATTTGATGTTGAACTAAATATAAATGAAATGAAATGTTTTGGAAGATGATTTTTTTTAATTCTCGATTTTATAAATTTTGGTTTTCGATTTTTCTAATTTTTGTTTTTGAACATCCCTACACTTCTATATTTTTCCTGGAAGCCTACACCAGGTTTTTTTTTTCAAGATTAAAACATTTTGAGAGTTTATGATTGTTGGTAAAATATTTTTATTTAATTTTTTTTTCATGGAAATTTTTATTTTCCGTTTAACATTAAGGTAAATCGATTAAGTGTGTATTCAACTTCCTTAAACTCTTTTACTTTAATAGAATGATTGAGAAAATTATAACAATACCGTGATTGTTGCGATTGAATACAAAAGAAACAATGACATCTAAAAGGTGACCTGAACATCATTTTTTCAATGATTTTTGAAAATTGTTAATACGCTTTAAAAGACATCATGTATATCATGAGATATACAGAACAGTCCTAAATATCTGCCAAAAATATAAAACTTTACATCGTCTAAAGGCAGGGTTGGGTATTAGAGGGATAGTAAAACTAAAATTGTAAAACTTTTGCGATGATTTCCGCATTCTACGATCTCTATTTCAATTGTTAAAAGGTAGTTTAGCTCTTACAAATCCATTTCCATTGATTTTTTCATTTCAAATATGTTTTATTTATTACACTAAAATGGTTTGCTGTAATAATTTAAAAAGATTGTTTTAAAACATTGAGTTTGATCATATCAAAAACTGTTCAAAAGTTAAATACCAAAAACTGTGAAAAGTGGTCAATTTCACCCGAAATCACGGTATAATGAAAAAACCTTAATTAATCCACCTAGCGGTGATGGCGCCTCTCTCGTGCCTTTCAAATCCCATTTCAGCAAAATTCAAGGGACATTTGATGAGTATCGCACTTTTAAACGTTTAACAAAAATCCTTTTCATGGCACCAGATATGATTCGCAACTGAGTTTTGATGTTTGATCCTTAAACTTAAAAAAAAAACTATCTTGTATTTTGAGCTACTTTTTTGGATTTAAGTCCGCAATCTTGGATATTTTGGTGGCCAGTTTTGATCCTTAGCCATCTTTCGCATACCAAATATACCCATACTGCCCTCCATATTGGATATTCTGGTCGCCATTTTTGAATCCAGACTTCTTCCCTATACCAAATATGCCAATATGGTCATCTGGAATTTTAGGCCGCCATGTTGGATTGAGCGCCGCCATCTTGAAAATTCTAGTTGCAATTTTTGGACTTCGGACATCTTCCCCATACCAAATATACCCATACAGCATGGCTTTAGAGCCCAAAACACTATTAAAAAGCCGCCATCTTGAATTGGGAGCAGTTATCTTGGATTTTAGACCGCCATCTTGGATATTCTGGTTGCCACTTTAGGACTCCAGACATCTTCCCTATACTAAACATATCCATACTGCATGGTTTTAGAGCCTAAAACGCTATTCAACAGCCGCCATCTTGGATTTAATACCGCCATCTTGAATATTTTGGTTGTAATTGTTGGACTCCGGATATTATCCCCACACCAAATATACTCATATATCATGGTTTAAGAGCCAAAAACACCATACAACAGCCGCTATCTCGAATTTAGAGCCGCCATCTTGGACTTGAATTCGCCATCTTGGATTCAATATCGCCATCTTGGATATTTTGGTCGTAATTTTTAACTCCGGATATCTTTCCCACACCAAATATACTCATATTGCATGGTTTTAGAGCCTAAAGCACCGTTAAAAAGCCGCCCTCTTGAATTTGGAGCCGCCATATTGAATATTAGGCTGTCATCTTGAATTTTGAGCCGACATCGCGGAATTTGTGATCTCCAGTGTTGATTTCCGCAAAAAATCCGTCAACCATGCTTAAGGATTCAAAAATCACCGCAGTTTGATGTGTCGCATGATGGGACTTGGTTCAGTTTTATTCACGGCCAGTTCTACCAGTGCTGGTCTGGATCACTGAAATGGCCATAACTCCGGAACGCCTTGACCGATCCAGATCATTTTCAAAAGCAAACAATGCGGTAAAATTCCGGTTCGATTCGAGCTATAATCCGAAAAATCGGCAAATGGGAAGTGCCTCAAAAGTGAGTGAACTTATTTTGCTCACAGACATACATTCATACACACATACATACACACATACAGACATCATCTCAAATCATCGAACTGAGTCGATTGGTATATGCGACTTGATCCTCCGAGCCTTTTTTCGAAAAATCGTTTTTTGAGTGAACATATAGCCTTTTCAGTACACTTAGTGTACGAGAAAGGCAAATATAGACAATGTGTTCAAATCAAACGTAATCATTCTTCTTCAATGCATTTGATTCAACCTGCAATTCTAGAAGATACACCCAATAGAATGTAGACATATGTTTCGGACGTTCGAACAAACGCTACGGCGCTGTGTTATTAATTATTTCCTTACAAGTAACTCACTGCCACCCGCTATGCCCTAATCGGAGAAATCATAATTGAAACGCAACTCTGTGTCACTAGAACTCCCATAGACCCAAAAGTGCCAATCTTGCTCCGTTTGCCACGGGAAAATATGCCGTCCCCAGCATTATCGTAAAAATAAATTAGCTTGCCTTTCCCTGAGAACAGGACCTCACCGGAGCCGAAATCCTTTCTGATTCGGGAAGGGGATGGAAAAGGCGTTCGAGTTGGTGTGGTACGGGGTAGTTACAAAAAAGAGGTGAAACGTAAAACCATATTGAATGTCCCGAGAAATACGCTACCGAAACGACTAATTAATAAGATATTTTTAATTAATACTCAGTTTATTAAAATATAGGAAGCCGGACGGACTCGCACTGAATGAGAAAAGGGTTTCTCTGTCAGTAGCATAAAATATTTTATGATATTTTTGGATACAGGTTTGTTTGCTTCACTACCGGGTGAAGGCCGGTAACGTAAACTAAATGTGCACCAAAAACCTCGAAGTGGTGTCCCAAACGTATATAAATTAGAGGAGACGTAGGCTGCAACTAAAACCCATAAAAAATGTCTCAAATTAGAGGGGAAATATTGTCCCGAGAGTGATAGTGATAACGATGCTTTTAAAGCACGAGATGGCCGATGAGAGGCATTTGTTTGCGTGAAACCTAAATGGAACGATTTGTTTGCAATTGGGGCCGAAAGTAATCAAGAAAAGGAGTTGCTAATTAAAAATCATTAATATCCGAGCTTCTACAACAGTGACCCTAATAAAATGACGAGTAATCTGTGAGCAAGCTGGACTTCTGCGGTTTTGTTTATTGCATTTAGCGTGATACTGGAGTAAAACATAAACCATTCCCTGCTGAGTTTTATGGAGAATTGTTCTGCTGTTGGGCTCGAAAATACGACCGGCAATGCGCTGCTCTGTCCTGTCAGCGGGATGGTCAATATATCAAGACGAAGCGCGCTCGTTCGCTCTTTGCGTCGAAAGATGGCCAGCGGTTTGGCGATTTGTTTGAATTTCCTGACTTGGTGGGGCGGTATCATCGGGTGGTTCGAAAGTTGAATGACTGCAAGGATTATGACAGTTTCATACTGTGCGGACAGGGTTGAATCTGCGTACAATTTTGTGGCTTCATTGCAAAGAAGGGTCATCATCATATATCGATAGATTAGCTAAATTTCAGGTTTCACGGGGGGTGATTCAGAGCGCTTTCAGAACATTTCAGTTACAAGGAGTTTTCATAGAGCTTTTGTGAAGTTTAAGGGTGTTTCAGGACATTTCAGTGGGTTTTCATGGGTTATTGGGGGTTCTGCACGCAAAAAAATCCGTTCCGATATACGTGAACTCTCAGTCACGGCAACGGGAACAAACGGGAACTATGCATAGCAACGATAACAACAATAAGAAATGTATACCGTGAACTAGATATCACGGTTTCTAGAACGCCCATATTGACAGCTGGAACTAGTTCCAGTTTACGGTGTATATTTGCTTGTTCTCATATTTGCGTTTGTTTGTTCACGTTTATCAGAACGCTTTTCTGAGCGTGTGGAGATTTCAAAGCATTTCAGTTAGGTCCAAGAAGGACTTAGTGCGTTTCAAGCGCTTTCAGGTAATCTCAAGGGGGTTAAAAAGAGGTTCCATGAGGGTTTCAGAAGGGCTAGTTCCAGAGGAATTTCAAGAGGGTCCAGTTTAGAATTTTATATTTGGAGAAAAGTTGGTACCGACTGGAGCGAGTATCGAACCCATACTCCGAGGCTTACGAAACGACCAGACGAGTTACCCCTCTAACAGCACGATCATGAAGCGCACAAGTTTCAGAGTGTTACAGAGAGGTTCCACCTAAGTTGTAAAGAAGTTTCCAATCAGTGGAGTTTGGAACGGTTTTCGGGGATGTCAGAGGAGCTTCAAAGAGTTTCAGGTAGTTCTTGGAAATCATGAACATTTATTTAAACTATCACGTGAAGGAATATAGTTCGTTATATTGAGCTGTGTTTGGGGTCCTTAGTTAAGATCTCAGTACACAGGGTCAAAAAAGTGTGGTTAAAGATTGTGGAGGCGTGGATGAGGTCCAGGAAACTGGAGTTGGATCATCACAAAACTGAGGTGACGATTGTGAACAACCGGAAATCGGAGCAGCAGGCGGTGATCAGCGTAGCCACGTTGATAATGCCTGTAAAAGAGCCTCCACAGTAGGGCAGTTCAGACTTTGAACATGTCAAAAATTCAAAGCTCCCATATGTTCATTACAATCCTTGGTGCAAAACTAGAATCCTGTCAAATTTTCAGCCATTTCGGTGGTGACTTAATGGTGGCCCAAAAGCAAAATAGGTTTATATGGGAATTACTATGGAGAATCTTCAAAAAAGGTTCTCCACGCTGTAGAGCATTAACACATGGATGAAGTCATAGGGTCAAAGCCGAATTGAATTCTTCAGATCTCAATGGTGAATGTTGCCGAAGACCGGAAGTCATTTCGACAATCGGGTAAAAAGTTATTAAACAAATTCTCACTCGCATGCACATATTCATACACGATGTCCTGCAAGGTGTGCAAGAAGGTAACACGCATACTATGATTGCGTGTCAAGCGTGTCGATCGAGCTGTGGTCTTTTGTTCAAGCACGCATGGACGACTATTGATTAATAACTTCTGTCTCGTGAGTCGAAACGAGTTGCGGTCTTCGGCAACATTCATCATTGAGGTCTGAAGAATTCAATTCGGCTTTGACCCTATGACTTCATCCATGTATTGATGCTCTACAGCGTGGAGAACCTTTTTTGAAAATTCTCCATAGTAATTCCCATATAAACCTATTTTGCTTTTGGGCCACCATTAAATCACCACCGAAATGGCTGAAAATTTGGCAGAACTCTAGTTTTGCACCAAGGATTGTAATGAACATATGGGAGCTTTGAATTTTTGGCATGTTCAAAGTCTGAACTGCCCTACTCCACAGCTATTGCGGCACTGCCCCGGATGATGCCCAATAGCTGTGCGGTGTACGCCAGTAAGCGCAAGCTTCTGGCTAGTGTCGCTTCGTCCATACTAAGGTATGGCAGCCCGGCGTGGGGCCCTGCTCTAAGTAATGAGAGTACCGTTAGAGCTGGAAAGTACTTACAGGCTTATGTGCCTGAGGGTTGCGAACGCGTACCGTACCGTGTCACACGACGCTCTCTACGTCATTACTGGTATGGTGCCTATCGGCATCCTTATCAGTGAGGACATGTAGTGCTTCGAAATGCGCGGCACAAGAGCCATACGCAGGACTGCCAGGATGGCCTCTATGGTCAAATGGCAGCGCGTGTGGGAAAGTTCCACCAAAGGAAGGTGGACCCATAGGTTGATACCGAGGGTAGATAGTTGGATGATTAGGCGCCATGTGAATGATACATTCTACCTGGCACAGGTCCTTTTAGGTCATGGTTGCTTCCGACAGTATCTACACCGTTTCGGGCATGCGGATTCTCCCGAATGCCCAGTGTGTAATGGTTTAAAGGAAATGGCGGAACACGTTTTGTTCGTGCGCCTGCGTTTTCGCACAATGCGTGACTGTATGCTTGCCACATGTGGGGAGGACACAACTCCGGACAATCTTATCGAGAGGATGTGTAGGGATGAGTTTGGCTGCAACGCCGTTTCAACGGCTATTATCCATATCGTCTGGGAGCTACAGAGGAGATGGCGCGTGGACTCGGCGAATGGCTAGTTCAGATGGGATACAAGAGGTGGTCCAGGGGTTCGGAGTCGGCGGTCGAGATCGACCCTTACAGCGATTAAGTGGCCGCGGAGAGGAAGTCCCGGTAGCGTTGCTGTCGTGGCGTCGGTCAACTGGGTTGGATCCGAGCCCGCGTTTGGAAAGGGGTCCCCGGTAAGGGCCGGGACAGGTGGAGACCCTCCTGTTAGCAACCTTCTGGTGCATCTGATAGGGCCTGAAGGGTAGTGATATACTGCCTTTGCGGACAGGTCAGATCGGGTTGCACGTCAGCATCAGTCCTTGATGTCTGCTAAGCAGTTGGGCGCGGGCGGGGTTGACCCTGCCCGCCTTCCGAGGACAAAGGGAGTGGTGAGGACCACTCGGGAAACTGGCTTAGCACCAGCCGGGATGGACTCTCCAAAGCGAGTCATCGATGTTCGTTGCTGCAGGCTACACACTAGCCCCTCTCTGAAGCAATACCTTCTTGGTGGTTCCGAAGACACGTAGGGTTTGGCGACATCTTGACATCTTGACATCTTGAGCTATTGAATTGACTAAATCAAATATTTAGTCAATTCAATAGCTCAAGGTTGAATAGGTTTATCGAGTGATTATCAACTGCTGATTCAGTTCAACCCTGAATGCACTTTTGGTCAGTTTTCGTGCGCTCCCTCGGGAGGCGTTCTTGGCAAATTGATGATTTATCGGGCACGCCAGTCACTGGCAGATAACGATAAATGAGAATTATTTGTAATTAAGAGAGAATTCAAAACACGAAAAATACCATTCGGGCAACGATCCAGTATGTACATACAAACTAATGTATTCGGTTGCTGTCAATGGCTGTGCCATCCAGGATAACCCTTCTTCTATCTCGTACCATCAGGCATGGCTTCCGCTTTTGATTAATTATTCCTTTATCAATAAATGCCGATCTTCCAGCAGTCGGTAACTGCACGCCCACCAGGGGGTCAAACCATCAATAGGCCTTTGCGGCAGCAGCGGTTCTTTAATCCAATTATTCACTTTACAAGCAGACATCTCTGAGAGGGAGACCCTCGCCGTCATCATCACATTTATTTCCCGTGCAGCCGAATGACATATCAACGGCCGTATTCTGTTGTCCGCTCCGGCCTGGGCGCTGGATGGCGATGAGATGTTAATATGCGGAAATGTTTACCCTTTCAAATTTGCTGCCTCAGATGGAAATCTTTCTCTCCCCCGTTTATCATCGACCGTCCGTCGTTATCATCAGGGTCGTTTGTTTCTAGCCTAGCCGTAGGAGGCGAACTTTGCCATCACCTGCCAATCATTGGTTCTTTGAATTAGCTTCCGAGGTGTATTTGAATGGTATCTTGTGAATCAAAGTTTCGCATTGGTTCACACAAAGACAGTTCCAGATACTTTTTTAATCGATCTAAAGACAATAGTTAACCTCACCTTCTTCCAACAATTGCACCGTGTGATCAGCCCATTGAAATTTGCTGTTTTTTATATACTTCATATTTATGCAGTCCACAAAAAGGCATGTAGGACATTATAGGACACATTATTAATCTTATCCAATGTTGTCATCAGCTGTGCTAATCATGTTCCTAGTAAACGCTTGGTTGTTGTTATTCCCAGTTACATGAAATCTTCGCATATCGTTTCGATCCATGCTTTCCTGCACTTTAGCAAGCACTATCTCATCTTGCTGCCATTTCTCACTGCGGTGGATTCATTTCTTTACTGGTCTTGATACATTGGTTTGTGACTATTAAGCCAAGTATCGAAAAAAAAAATATCACTGTTCCTATAACATATTCAAGTTCACAGTGTAGCCGCTGCTGGGCGATCCAGCATAAAACGCGTGGCTTAAGCGCCACTCCACAAGGGAGACCACGCGCCCGATATTATATTGCCCGGATGAGACCCCCTAAGGGCGAGTCCATTTGAAAATTCCTGAAAGGATTTACGGATCGATCCAGCTGGCTACGCACTAAAACGACCGAACGGGTTCACCCTATTACCTCAACGCAACCATTAATCCCGAAGGCACTCAGAGAGTTCGGTGAGAGAATCACGCATGCTCAAAGTGAGACAACATTCGCGGTTGCTCACCAATTCTCATCACTGGCAGACAAGTCACTCGACGCGATACGCATCAGCAAATAAGAGACGGACTGAGAACCACAATCAAACTCCATAGTCGGAGGACGGGAACGAAAACAAAACGCGTAGTGACGGGCAATACATGAAATCAATTAAACACTAGAGAACATTATTACACATAATAGAGAAGTTTTATTGAACTTAACACTACATATTTGTTGGAAAAGAATATTGGGTGGTTTTATTTCATAATCTTACGCTAGCGTTTATTTCATTTTCTTGGGTGTGTATGTGTTCGTTCTCTCTAGCTACTGTCTATCGTGTGTGCGATTTCTCTCCCTATCTTCCTATCTGTCTATCGTGCTCGTGTGCTCATGTGTTCTGTGACGTCACGACCTTTGGCGGCGCATCTGCGGGCTAGTCTGCGCTCCTGGTGTGACAACCGGATCTGGGCGGCGGCAATTCGTCACGCACGCACGACGATCTCAACTTCGCTACGAGGCCTTAGCGGCACATCGTCTTCAGTCTTGTGACTGGCCAAAAAAGAACTCCGAGGCGCCCTCAGCGGACGCCCCACTCCACAAAAAAAAAGGTTTGTTCGACTCACCGACTTCGTTGGCTTACGTCCGCTGTCGTTGACCTGTGGCCCAGGTCAGTGCCCCGTCCGAGACGGGCGTGTTGAACGGCGATCACCAATGGCCGTTATTGGTGAATGGCGAATCGCGCGTTTTGCGACCAACGCACTTGCAATGGCGGTGGCGGTCAAATTGGTGGATGGCCTCTGACTCGCGAATCGCTGAGGTCCCCTGAGCCTCACTCGGTCGATTTGGTGACGGATCGACCGACTTCCGGCAGGATGACGGTTGGCCGGGAATGTTTCCGTCCGTGAGGGGAGAAGTTCGCGCGCTTGGGTGCGGGTAGATATGCTGCGAAATGTACAGCCTTCTGGCGAATAAAACGAACACTAAGCACGAGCACAATATGGCACATTACGAGCACAATTACCTGTTACTTCTGGCTTCTAACTAATTCGCACACAGAATTCTACCTTACGCACCCTTTTTATACACTAGAGAACGAACAAGAATTTAATTAATTAAAATGTACTTAACGTCACTAGGAATTCCTTACTTCACAACGGATAACGAACAAACTACAAACGCGCACACTTCCAATTTGCTGGGTAGTCACGAACGAAATGATCGAGTCTGTGATCCCTCAGATTAAGACAGTGAATTCTCGGACGTACCGGAAGCTCGTCATTTCCCGAAAACTCGTCGTACACTTTCGTGATCGCAAGTCACGAAGGATAACTCGGAGCGATGGTCGTGCTGCTGTCCCTTTCCAACCTTTCGGAGACACAAGTGTGCTCGCCTCAGGAGAGATTTCGCAAAATGTTCGCAACCCATGATTGCCTACTCTAAGGGAATTCCAATAATTTGAATCTAATTACACTGAACATTGATTTAAACTTATTCTCAACAGGCATTGATATAATATTTACAACATTTACATTAGAATATACACAAAAATTATATACAAATTTCCTGACTGCACCAGGGCTATTTTACGAAAATTTGGTTTAAGGACTTAAACCAAATTTTCGTAGTGGTAAACTGTACAAATTATGTGCATTATTTCATTAATATATTCCCTTAGCTAAATCATGTATAAATATTTCAAATTCATCCGGGTTCCTAACCTATTCTCCATAATAATAATACCGAAAAAAATCGAAAAAAAAACTTTTATGTACACACTATTCCATATTCATATCTACAACAATATTTACAAAACACAGGTTCACCCCAAGGAAAGATTGAGCTGCTTGATGTTCTCAGACTAGGTAGAATATCGACACCAACATATAATCTCAAACCCCAAAGAAATCCTAAAAACTGCATTGCTGCTGAAACCTTTCAGTCTCAGCAGAAGCATCATCCCAACAACACGTCATTAACTAACAGAACATCTGATACTCAATGAACATACACCAACACAGAACAGGTACATATGGAGAAATCGAACACCAAACCTAAACGTTGATTCCTTACATTTCTCCCATATGACCGCACACAACAATAACTGGATCATTCAGATTCGAAACTACACCAATCCTTGATGTTGGTAACACGTTTCTCCTCTGAATTCACCGCAACGATTCTGTCTCACAGAGAACCACCGAGCCTGCTACCCGGTATCCATGCCTCTGTGTAGGACAAAACGTAAACATCAACCACAACACAAAAACGCCACAACACCAATTAACTCGCCAAAAATTCTCTGGCTTACGCTAATCCATGTGTGCGAATCCTAAATTCTCCCAAACAATCTTTCCAATAACGTTTCATACGCCAGAGATTCTCTCCGGCTCTCACGAAGCATTATTAAATGAGAAAACATAAATCACTCACAATTACGTCACTCAGAGAAATTTTTCTCCGGACACTCACGATACTCATACTCTGATATATCTACCAAATCTGAGAACCGCCAAACGTAAACAAAAACATTGTAAGTGCAGTGAACATGGAAAATTCGTGAAAGTTTTTAAGGTAATTTTCCCAGAAAAATGGACCAAGAATGGCTGCAAATGTCGAAAAATTACGGGTGAAGTGGCTATCGAACTGTAAGTATTAATATTTCCTATTTTCTTTGTGGTTTAGGTCAAATACGGAGGGAAAAGAGACTGGCTGACGGAGGCTCGAGCACCCAACGAATTGGATCCTCTCGCTGGAAAGACCGGGATGTTGGACGACCTAGCCTTGAAGACTACCTCGCCGGCCGGATGAGGCAGATTCAGGAGACTCGGAAGTTAGGTGAGTGTGTTTCCAATCGCTTCACGGTAATGGAAACGGATTATGATGCTTTTTCTTGTTTTTTAGGTACTATCGGACGGACGACGACGTGATGACGTCACAGAGGGGTGGCCATGTTCGACCGAAGGCCAAATAGCTTTTTAAGTTCATTTTAATAAATAAGAAATAAAGAATAACAATATTAAGTACTAAATTAGACATAAGAAACATTTGTGAACTACTATACTAACATTATTTACACATTTGCGCAAATCTCCCTAAAAAGTCTCAGAAAAAAAAACTTTGAAAAATTTTAACTTTCGGGCAGTACTTTCCCAATAGAGCCATTCTTTTGAAGTTGTTGTGCTATCGCTCGATTGACTCGGGTTGCTCAACATCGTTATTCATGCTAGAAAACTTCTGAGTCTGTCTTTTCGATCAGCGTCTGACAATCCCCAATGACAGACTCACGAATTTCACTTCCTTGAACAGTACTGCTCGTCATCGCACTACGGCTCCAAGCTTCTGGTTTGAGATCATCGCCCGGGAAAACTTCCAGGGCTCTCTCTGACTTCTGGTCGAGGGGATCGCGAATAACCACAACAACTTCCTTCCAACGGTTCTACTTTGAAAGAACTGACTAGTTCCATTCTTCAGCACACTGCAAAGCTTCTTCTTGGACTGTTGAACAGTCCAAGGATGCCCCTAGTAAGAAAAAGGTTTTGTAGGGGCGGCAGCTGATCCAAAGATCAGCGCTAAGCTTTGCAATGGCGAGCTATTATGTTATTTACCCGGAGCACGGCTCAACGGGATAAAAGTAACTCCTGGGTGCAACCCAAGAGCCTCATAGCTGAAAAAACGGTTCACTTTTAGTATTTTAGTGAGACCAGACCTCTAACTGGTTCCTTGTCACTGTTCCAAAACAGTTACATAGCTGAAGGACATCCAAGGTCAAACTATGGAGAGCCTGCTTTGGCAAGTTTTTTTAGGAACTTGCAATGGAAAATGCCAAGTCGTTTTCCATCCAAACTCTCCAAGTCATAACAATGACTGCCCACTACCCTCTTGACGATTGCTGGAATGAATTTCGGTGCCAGCTTGGCCGATAGTACCAGACAGCAACTAATCTCAACGGATTGAATGACAAATTCAACTTCCGTTAATAAAATTTTCAAAAACCATACGTTCCATCGTTCCGAAGTAAACGACCACTCGATCAGCCCTTCATTTACTGTTCTGACATTCGCTGTTTTCTTCGTTTTCTTCTCCTTTCTTCTACTCAATCGATCTCTTGTCTTTCTCCGACCCTTTCCGCTTCCTGAAAATCCTCGCCACGGAACTACCTGTCTAGAATTCCTTTCTTTACTCGCGGATCTCAGAACGTCATATTCCCGGAACAACGTTTGTTTTACTGGCAAAACAGGCCCTATCTTCTCAGTCTCACCGGCTATTTCGTGATCTGCCATGAAGCAGTTCCCTAGACTTGCATTGGCCACAACTTCTAGTTCTGAAGTCTTGATACTCTCGGTCTCGCATTCCGGCACAAGACCGCTTGCCAATTCTGGCTGTTCCTGTCCTTTTCTCGCCTTCTCTTCATCTAACTTACGCCAGAGTTCAAGAGTCCTCTTCCTTCCAATACAATCATCTACCACGTGATCGTATCCCTCACAGTACCAACATGTTGGTGATTCTGGTAGAGGTTTCCTCTCATGGTGTTTCGTACCCTCGACTATCAACTGCTCTAATGGAACACTTTGGACCACCTCACATTCTTCCTGTCTCTCTTCCTGCTTACCGGCTCCTCTCATTCTCCTTTCAACCATTGCAATCAATGATTTCAGCCTAACCACTTCGGCCTCCAGAGCCCGAATCCTCTCACTCCCCGGATCTTGATCACCCCCTACACCTACGTTGCTCTCAGTACAACTCATATTGTACTCTTCTATGTTCTGAATCCTAGTTTCTAAACAACTCGTAAACGCATAACTGACCCAATTCAAGAACGATACCACGTAAAACACACTCAATTAAGGTCGGACTCATAGACTCCATCATTCAAATCTTATTTCTCAAACGAGTACCACAATACCGGAATTTTCTCAACGTCATTTAAAGCCTCATCAAACTTCCCTCACATGTCCAGATCATAGCCAACTTCCTCGATAATCAAACGGTCCATATATGCAAGTTTTACAGCCATTTCAATGAAATAGTAATAATTCAACAAAATACACGAAACGAAAATAACCGAAACTTTGCAATCAACAGACACGTAAATACTGATACTCAACACTATATTCCACTGCACAAACTCAATCTTTATTCTGCTCAATACTTCCCAAAATGTTCCTTAATTCACAAAAATAACTTAAACACTCAAAGATTGTCCACAGAAACCAAATACGGATAAATTCACATCATAATCCCAAAACTATCAATAAGTGAACCTCCAACTTTCCATAAATACCACAAAATTCTTAAATACACATAATTTTACATCAGAAACTTCACAAATACTCAAATATCTCGAAAACCTTTAGTTGGGCGCCAATTTGTAGCCGCTGCTGGGCGATCCAGCATAAAACGCGTGGCTTAAGCGCCACTCCACAAGGGAGACCACGCGCCCGATATTATATTGCCCGGATGAGACCCCCTAAGGGCGAGTCCATTTGAAAATTCCTGAAAGGATTTACGGATCGATCCAGCTGGCTACGCACTAAAACGACCGAACGGGTTCACCCTATTACCTCAACGCAACCATTAATCCCGAAGGCACTCAGAGAGTTCGGTGAGAGAATCACGCATGCTCAAAGTGAGACAACATTCGCGGTTGCTCACCAATTCTCATCACTGGCAGACAAGTCACTCGACGCGATACGCATCAGCAAATAAGAGACGGACTGAGAACCACAATCAAACTCCATAGTCGGAGGACGGGAACGAAAACAAAACGCGTAGTGACGGGCAATACATGAAATCAATTAAACACTAGAGAACATTATTACACATAATAGAGAAGTTTTATTGAACTTAACACTACATATTTGTTGGAAAAGAATATTGGGTGGTTTTATTTCATAATCTTACGCTAGCGTTTATTTCATTTTCTTGGGTGTGTATGTGTTCGTTCTCTCTAGCTACTGTCTATCGTGTGTGCGATTTCTCTCCCTATCTTCCTATCTGTCTATCGTGCTCGTGTGCTCATGTGTTCTGTGACGTCACGACCTTTGGCGGCGCATCTGCGGGCTAGTCTGCGCTCCTGGTGTGACAACCGGATCTGGGCGGCGGCAATTCGTCACGCACGTACGACGATCTCAACTTCGCTACGAGGCCTTAGCGGCACATCGTCTTCAGTCTTGTGACTGGCCAAAAAAGAACTCCGAGGCGCCCTCAGCGGACGCCCCACTCCACAAAAAAAAAGGTTTGTTCGACTCACCGACTTCGTTGGCTTACGTCCGCTGTCGTTGACCTGTGGCCCAGGTCAGTGCCCCGTCCGAGACGGGCGTGTTGAACGGCGATCACCAATGGCCGTTATTGGTGAATGGCGAATCGCGCGTTTTGCGACCAACGCACTTGCAATGGCGGTGGCGGTCAAATTGGTGGATGGCCTCTGACTCGCGAATCGCTGAGGTCCCCTGAGCCTCACTCGGTCGATTTGGTGACGGATCGACCGACTTCCGGCAGGATGACGGTTGGCCGGGAATGTTTCCGTCCGTGAGGAGAGAAGTTCGCGCGCTTGGGTGCGGGTAGATATGCTGCGAAATGAACAGCCTTCTGGCGAATAAAACGAACACTAAGCACGAGCACAATATGGCACATTACGAGCACAATTACCTGTTACTTCTGGCTTCTAACTAATTCGCACACAGAATTCTACCTTACGCACCCTTTTTATACACTAGAGAACGAACAAGAATTTAATTAATTAAAATGTACTTAACGTCACTAGGAATTCCTTACTTCACAACGGATAACGAACAAACTACAAACGCGCACACTTCCAATTTGCTGGGTAGTCACGAACGAAATGATCGAGTCTGTGATCCCTCAGATTAAGACAGTGAATTCTCGGACGTACCGGAAGCTCGTCATTTCCCGAAAACTCGTCGTACACTTTCGTGATCGCAAGTCACGAAGGATAACTCGGAGCGATGGTCGTGCTGCTGTCCCTTTCCAACCTTTCGGAGACACAAGTGTGCTCGCCTCAGGAGAGATTTCGCAAAATGTTCGCAACCCATGATTGCCTACTCTAAGGGAATTCCAATAATTTGAATCTAATTACACTGAACATTGATTTAAACTTATTCTCAACAGGCATTGATATAATATTTACAACATTTACATTAGAATATACACAAAAATTATATACAAATTTCCTGACTGCTACAACAGTCGTCTGGATCACTGTACATTGGCGTACCCCTCGATACAACTAACCATTATTGTCGGAAGGTAGCAGCGGTGGTTCTATCTAGGCATCTATACACACAGTTCAAAACAATATACCAACATGTAGCGTCCGGATCAAAAGCATTACTTCCAGTGGACTTTATTTTATCCTTTATCATGATTTCGATTCGATACAGGAGCACATTCTCGTCTGCATCAGTCAATCTACTGCTCAACCGACCACCAGCCATTGAACATCCCACTACCCTGCCATCGCATCGACGGGAAACCGAGAAATGATGAGACCAAGAGAATTTAAATTAATCAATTTGTATCCTGCAGTTTTATGGTTGTTTTGAAAGAATTTCAAATTTAGATATTAAGAGCAAGGCGAAAGGGGTTCTACCTCGCTGCCCCGTTCCAAGCATGGGAGGTGCTGCTGCCAGGCTTATGTGCGTCGATTGTTTCCCACCGCGAGTAGTCGCTCACATGCCAGCGCGTGCAGGTTTCCTCGCCACCACTGATCTACTTGGTGTGGATCGGTGGTGTCGATTGTTGAATGCCTCCGATGCGAACGGATGAAGATGGAATGGTTCACCGAAGAAGTGGGAGCTTTGGTCCGTCCAGCTTTACCGCGTTGTCATCGGTTGATTATTTATATAGAATAATCGCAGGGAAATGGCTTGCTGTGCGCATCGGATAAAATATGTTAGCGTTTGATTTATTCGGCAGCTCTCACTCTCGTTCTGTTTAGAGCTTCTTCAGTCAGCTTTTCGCCGTCAGCCGAGTGCGTGAGTGTGGTCATTAGGGTGGTTAACTGGTTAACGGTTGTATGAAAATTTAGAATTCCAAAGCTCTCGGGGGTTCAGCTCCTAGAAGGTGAAATTTTAAGAAAAAAAAAAACAATCCTTAACTTAATTAGGCTAATTAATTTTTATTGGCTTTTCTAGGTGAACTTAAAATTACTCAAAGAAGGGGGAATAACGCAAGTAATGAGAGAAACGGTGGAAGGAATCGCAAATTGTGGAGCCTTGTGGCCGTGCGGTTAGCGTCATCAAGCGTATAAACGAACCATGCCATAAGGTGAGGCTTCGATTCCCGCTCCGAGTGATGAAACATTTCGCAAAAAATGTGTCTTCCTCGTATCCACCTGGTGCTCATAATGTGTGTCGTGTCCGTTGTCTAGAGTTAAATTTCGTTCAGTCTGTACAGCCTTAGGCTGAAGACGGTGTCCGTGTCTTTTTTTTAAATGAGACGAGAGAAAATCACATCGACGACCTCTTTGCCTTACCTCCTGGTTTCAACGGCTAGGTACTAGTAGTTCGATGATGACTACTAGTTTTAGACAGGATAACTAGCATAGAAAATAAACTTAATTAGACATGGAGCATCTTTGTGCCTGCCATACGATACACATCAAAATGATCATTGGCAGAGATAGCTCTTCTTTGATGACTGTGGAGAATTAAATATGTTTTTTTCTAGAACTGATCCAAAAAGGTTTTTTTGATTTAGTGGTCGCCTTGGTTCATTACTCAAAGACTATAGACATCCCCAGTAACATTATTAATTAAATAGACTAGAAGTAGCTCTTAACGGCTTTTCGGGCCCGTAAGAAGTTGATCACCAATATTAACTTCTTTTAAGCAATTCAGTGTTATAATTTCTATTTTATACTCCTCATTTCAGTATCATAATGACCAACTTTTCTGTACCGATTCATAATACAACTGAAATGAGTTTCATAATGAAAAAAATTGCATAATGTTCATAATGCAACTCATTTGAGTTGCATTATGAATATTATGCAACTCAATTGAGTTGCATTGTGGAAAATTCATTGCATAAAATTTTGTATGGAACTCGTTGCAAAACTCGATTTTTCAGCACTCTTCGTATTTATCCAACTCGGCAAGCCTCGTTGGATAAATGTACGATTCGTGCTGAAAAAAATCAACTCATCACATAAATAACTTCCCGATCAGCCTAGATAGCTGTGTAGTGGCGGTAGCGGTTAGTTCAACTGGCTAAGAATAGCACTACGGATCACCTGTTCCAGTGGTAGGAGTCCACTAATCAGGTGACCCCTAATTCAAGGTGTTATGCGGCTGTACGCTCACCGTGCCTAGGAATGAATGGTTAGGGGGTTCTTATAAAAACCTAATCGCAAACGGAACCTGTGGAGTACTAGAGCACCCTCCACAGTATTTGCCCTTACTGTGCTAACCGGAGCAATAGCGCGGTGGACCTTGTGTTTCTCCGAGACAATCAGCTGCCCTTCTCCAATCTCATACTTGAGGCTGAATAAGGGCGGGATTATGAAGATGTTGTTACTGAGTTTCAATTTTCACCTATATTTTTTCGCATTAGGGTAGGGGGGGGGGGGGGGGCAAGATGAGCACCCTAAGGATCACGTTGAGTTTATTGAAAGTGGACACAATTTTTCAAGGTACCTCTCAGTAGTTCTTTTCTATACCATGTTTTCTACCACCCATAAACATGGCAGGGTTCAAAATTCACAATAAGGATGATTTATTTGACTAACCCAAAAAGATCTTTTATGGTCAGTTCGAACATGCTGCGGGGCAAGACGAGCACCCCTACAGGGCAAGAAGAGCACTTCTTTAAAAACCTAATATTTTAACTATAAATTGGCCATACAGTGATTGATATAGCAAATCTTGTTCATAGCTATGGTATCACGTTCTAAAATTATCAGTTTCTTTTTCGATTATTAAAAAAATGCGGTTTTATAATACTTTATACGAAATGGCCCGAAAAACAATGAAGATTATTAACTGGTTTATTTTTAGAAATTTACGCAACCAAATAGTTACAGAGGATACGGAAACCTATGTTTGGCACTATTGAGTGGATTACAATAATTTCAAAATATTTTCTTTACTCCCATCAGGGGTGCTCATCTTGCCCCAATATAGAGAAATAACTAAAATTGAATAAATTTAATGTTTGTTGTTAGAAAATATTTTCTAATAAAACTTAAAATGCTTTGTAGTATGCTAGTAATGTTTGCTGATAACCAGAATTATGGTAAAAATTTTGTTCTGACGTAAAAACCTTATTTTATTTTGATGATTTCTTATAAGAAAATGCTAAAAATCCATGCAATTGACTAATATGACTATATTTTTCAATTCGTTCATTATGAAGTACCTTTTTTCAGGTTAACACACAGGATGAACTTTATTCTAACGGATTATGATGTTGTTTGGACAAAATTCATCATAAAAGTAGTAAAACGAAGGGGTGCTCATCTTGCCCCGGGTGGCCATCTTGCCCCGTCCTACCCTATGCGTTTTACACAGTGTGTTCTGAGCATCCTCGCCTTTGGCGCGATACCATGCTGGCTTTATTGTTGCTGTTCTTTTTTGTGCTGTGATTGTTAAGAGTTTAATCTTGCCTAGTTTGGGTAGTGGCTTCGGCTAGGATAGCTCAGATCAATCTTCAACACAAAAGAACAGCAACGATCAATCTTTGTAGACTTATGCAAAATGGTACAGCCCAAGTGGCGTTAGTCCAAGAACCTTACTTTCGTAAGGGGAATTTCTATCTAGGAAACCTTGTGAATCCGGTGTTTGCTTACTTACCTTACCTTACCGGTCAGGCTAAGGCCGGGGTGGCCTCTGCTGTACATAGTAGCCGCCTCCATTCCACTCGGTCCATGGCTGTTTGCCTCCAGTTCCGCACTCTGCGTAGGGTCCGCAGATCGTCCTCCACTTGGTCGACCCACCTAGCTCGCTGCGCACCACGTCTTCTTGTACCGGTCGGATGACTCTCGAGAACCATTTTAGTCGGGTTGCTATCCGACATCCTGATGACATGACCCGCCCACCGTAGCCTCCCGTTTTTCGCAGTATGGACGATGGTTGGTTCTCTTAGCAGCTGATGCAGCTCGTGGTTCATTCGCCTTCTCCAAGTCCCGTCTTCCATCTGCACTCCGCCGTAGATGGTACGCAACACCTTCCGTTCGAAAACTCCAAGGGCGCGTTGGTCCTCTGCACGTAGGGTCCATGTTTCGTGCCCATAGAGGACGACCGGTCTAATCAACGTTTTGTAGATGGTTAACTTCGTGTTACGGCGAACTTTATTCGATCGTAGAGTTCTGCGGAGTCCAAAGTAGGCACGATTTCCTGCCACAATGCGCCTCTGAATTTCTCTGCTGGTGTCGTTGTCAGCGGTCATAAGTGAGCCCAAGTGCACGAATTCTTCAACCGCCTCGATTTCATCACCGTCGATATGAATTCGGGGTGGCGGGCGCGGTGATTCCTTCCTGGAGCCCTTTGCCATCATGTACTTTGTCTTCGACACATTAATGACTAATCCGATTCGCCTGGCTTCACTCTTTAGTCGGATGTACGTTTCCGCCATCGTCTCAAATTTACGAGCAATAATATCAATATCATCGGCGAAACCAAGCAGCTGAACGGACTTCGTGAGAATCGTCCCACTCGTGTTTATCCCCGCTCTTCTTATTACACCCTCCAAAGCAATGTTGAACAGCAAGCACGAAAGACCATCACCTTGCCGTAACCCTCTGCGAGATTCGAAGGGACTCGAGAGTGTCCCTGATACTCGAACTACGCGCATCACTCGATCCATCGTCGCCTTGATCAGTCATATCAGTTTATCCGGGAATCCGTATTCGTGCATAATCTGCCATAGCTGTTCTCGATCGATTGTATCATACGCCGATTTGAAATCGATGAACAAGTGATGTGTGGGCACGTTGTATTCGCGGCATTTCTGCAACACCTGGCGGATGGCGAACATCTGGTCAATGTAGCGCGTTCACCCATAAATCCAGCCTGATATTGCCCCACGAACTCTCTTGCAATCGGTGATAGACGGCGGCATAAAATTTGAGAGAGTACCGTGATTTCGGGTGAAATTGATCAGTGGGGTGAAATTGATCGACGAGAGGTCCATTTTTATTCGTTAATAATAACGCTTTAAACTTAAAACAATTTGTGGAAAATTGCCATCACCTTGCTCAAGAATTATTGAATGATGAGTTAACATGTTTTACAGCCAATTAATTACATATTTCGGTATTAAATTCAATATTTTCCGGAACTGCGTGTTAGGCGATCTTCATAGAGACTTCCAAACTTTTGTCACTGTAGTTGTATCGCACATGTAATGAATATTCAAATGAATGTTTATAGCTGCCAAGTATTCGCTAAACCCGATTTCGTCATCAAAAGTTCTATAAATATTGTAATTTATGCATAAAATTGCACTTTTTCGGAAGTACGATATTGATACACATAATTAGTAAGAAAATTGCATACTTTTAGGCGTTTTCTTTCGATTTATTAAACTTAAAACTTAAATAATTAAAAATTTAGTGAACTTGTAACAGTTTTGCATAGCTTTTTGCATTCTGGGGTGGTTAATTCAGATGGAAAAATAATTTTCACCACTTACAAAGGCATTTCACTGACTGATCAATTTCACCCCGAAAGTAAATTTTTTGATTTTTTATTTAAAATAATATTTATTATAATAAAATGATTTGCTGTAAAAGTTTCAACCACGTTGACTGATGAAAACCATGGTCGTACTTGTTTTAAAGCATTGAATTTAATCATATCGACAAACATTCAACAATTAGTCGCAAAAAATTGCGAAAAGTGATCAATTTCACCCGAAATCACGGTATCTTGTAGGCAGCGCTCAGTAGTGTGATAGCTCCCGCAATCCAACTTGTCGCCCTTTTTGTAGATGGGACACACGATACCTACCATCCATTTATTCAATAATACTTCCTCCTCCCAAATCTTGGTAATGACCCAGTGTAGTGCTCTCATCAGTGCTTCTCCACCGTATTTTAGAAGCTCGCTTGGTAGTTGATCTGCTCCAGCGGCTTTGTTGTTTTTCAACCGGCCAACCTCCTCCTCAATCTCTTGAAGTTCAGGGGCCGGAAGTCTTTCGTTCTGTGCACATACTCCTAGATCTGTTACCACGCCACCTTCGGTACTTGCAACGTCGCCATTGAGGTGCTCATCGTAATGCTGCCGCCACCTCTCGACCACCTCACGCTCGCTCGTGAGAATATTCCTGTGATTATCTCGGCACATGTCGGCTTGTGGCACAAAGCCTCTGCGCGAGCGGTTCAGCTTCTCGTAGAACTTTCGTGTGTCCTTAGCGCGGTACAGCTCTTCCATCGCTTCACGATCTCGTTCTTCCTGCTGGCGCTTCTTCATCCGGAAGACTGAGTTCTGCCTGTTCCGCGCCTGTTTGTAACGTGCCTCATTCGCTCTCGTACGGTGTTGCAGCATTCTCGCCCATGCTACATTCTTCTCGTTTTTCAACTGTTCACATTCGCCGGCGTACTAGTCGTTTGTGTGATTCGGAGTCGCGAAGCCTAGTGCTGTAGCCGAGGTACTACCTATGGCGGATCGGATGTCCCTCCAGCCATCCTCAAATGTAGCTGCGCCAAGCTGCCTTTCCGTTGGTAGGGCCACTGCTAACTGATGCGCGTAGTCTTGAGCCACTTCTACGTTACGAAGTTGCTCGATGTTGAGCCGCGGCGTTCGACTTCGACGCGTGGTGATAACTGTCGAAAGTTTTGAGCGAATGCATACAGCTACTAAGTAGTGATCCGAATCTATATTCGCACTGCGGTATGTGCGGACGTTGGTTATATCTGAGAAGAATTTACCGTCGATTAGAACGTGGTCGATTTGGTTTTCTGTTTGATGGTCGGGTGATCTCCAGGTGGCTTTGTGGATATCTTTGCGGGGGAAGAAGGTGCTTCGGACTACCATACCACAGGGACTGCAAAGTTTACGCATCGCTGGCCGTTATCATTCGATATGGCGTGCAGGCTGTTTCGCCCGATTACCGGTCTGTACATTTCCTCCCTTCCTACCTGCGCATTCATGTCGCCGACAACGATTTTCACGTCACGCGGCGAGCAACCATCGTATGTTTGCTCTAACTGTGCGTAGAACGCTTCTTTCTCGTCATCAGGTCTCCCTTCGTGTGGGCAGTGGACGTTGATGATGCTGTAGTTGAAGAAACGGCCCTTAACTCTCAAGACTATAAAACCTGTTCCCAGTTCATTGGTGGTGCCACAGCTTTGGTAGAAGGTAGCCGCTCGATGCCCGCTTTTCCACACTTTCTGTCCAGTCCAACAAAGTTCCTGCAACGCCACGATGTCGAAGTTGCGGGGATGTAGTTCGTCGTAGATTATCCTGTCACATCCTGCGAAACCTAGTGACTTGCAATTCCATGTTCCAAGTTTCCAATCGTAGTCCTTATTTCGTCGCGTGGGTCTTTGCCGATTGTGTCGAGTCGTATTTTCTCCTATGTTATTCGCAATGGAGATTTTTACGGGTGGCTTATGGGGCCTACGCCAACACTCCTGTCTCGCCGGAGGGTCATCGTGCCAATTCTGTTTAACGTCCCAACCCACACTGGGACGACCACGCTGATGGGGCTACCACCTTGGATCTAGCTGGGCGTGGTGCAGCGTTTCTTACTCAGCCGCTGGATGCCAGAACAGACGCTGTTTGAGCCGCACCTCCTTGGTGAACAGACACTCGGATCGTACCTCCTCAATCTAGCTGAAGTCAGAAGGACAACAGTGCCCAGGCTGCACTACCAGCTAAGCACACAACTCTTAGCTGGCGGTCTTTGTCATCGCTTGACCCGTGGAAGCATGAGGTAGGAACTTGTGAGGACCAGAGCTATATTGGACGCTCTCCTTATCGACTCACCGTTTTGCAGCCTGCTGGTGTTTGCTACTTTCAGTAAAAATGAAATGGCAAACTCACGTGTCATGACTCGGGCATGTGTGCTTGTCAACAACGCAGTCGTTGCTACACTCATCTCTGAACTAACTACTAGAGATGTATGTGCTATCACAATCGATGTATTTGTTGGAAACCTCAACAGGAAATACGTTTATTGTTCGGTTTATTTAAAGCATAATGAACCATCCCCTACGGATGCTTTCAAGCAAGTCTTTGCATACTGCACTTCAAAAGGCCTTATGCTAATTGTTGGTAGTGATGCTAATGCTCACCATATTATCTGGAGCAGCTCAGACATCAATTTGAGAGGCTCCAGTTTGATGGAATGCTTAAGTAGTACAGATCTTGGATTACTTAACATAGGCAACCGTCCAACCTTAATGGTATGTGGTGGAGAGGAAGTGTTAGACATAACGAGCTGACCAATTGGCATGTGTCAGATAAAGAATCTTTATCTGGCCATCGCTACATCTGTTTTGAACATGAAAATATTACTTCGCAAACTTTGCGTTTCAGGAACCCCCGGTCAACCACCTGGGATCTCTTTACCGATTTGGTTGCAGCTAAATTTCATGAATACTCACCATCAATTGACACTACAAGTGATTAAGATGATGCCGTTGATACTACAACGGCCTTCATCATGGAAGCTTTTGAAGAAGCTTGCCATCTGCGGTCTGTGAAGACCACAAGAGGAACCCTTGGTCGAATTCTGATCTGGCGAAGCTCAGGAAACAATATAGAAAGAGTTGGAACAGACGACGTTCGGCTGGATCGGAGGCTTTCAGGTCGGCTCGCAAGGTCTACCAGAAAGCACTGCGGTCTGCTGAACAATCCGGCTGGAAAAACCTTTGTACACTAAAACTTCCATTTAGGTAATGAGTCGGGGCTGCCTAAATAGAATTTTTACCTAAATGGATTCACTACCTAAATGGATTCAGTTTATTACCTAAATGGATTACAAGGTTGCAAACAAGTTCAACAAGGGGGAGTTACTAGGAGACTTAAAGGAGATCATGCGGAGTTTCAGATGGCTTTCAATGATTCTCAGGAGGAGATGGGTTTCAGAAAGAAGGGGCTTCAGGAGCGTTTTCGGGGGTTTTGGAGGGTCTTAGATCAGAATTGTCATTCAAATGACTAGCCGGGCACGAAACACGAAAAACCTTGCGAAAAACCCTGCAAAATTCCGCCAGACTGAAAAATTATTGAATGTCGGGTCAATTTTTATCGTATGTTGGGCCATTGTTGGACCAACATCGAACAACTGTTGAGTCTATATTGGGTTTGGTGGCCAAAATAAAAACAGGTGAATGATAGGTTGATGTCGGGTTTGACGTCATCAATGCTGGAGCTGATATCAATGGAATGATGGAAGGATGGTTGATTATCTCAATTTCAGCTGGAAATGACGCTGGATACTGGCACTTTTCAACACTGCATGGGGGAGTGTTTAGGGGGCAACATACCCCCCTACCCCCAATCCCACCACCTAACACCACTCACTGCTTCTTTCCCATAAACCAGTCTTATACCTAAATAGATTTTACCTAAATGGATCCTACCTAAATGGAGGTTTGAGTGTACAATTATTTCCAGTCTGAGTGAAGCCAGTCGATTGAACAAAATCTAAGGATTTTCAAGTGAACGAACTTCGTTTGCCAATTGGTGATTTCAATTCCTCTGATGAGGAAGTTTTGGACTGTTTATTCAGTACACACTTCCCCGGATGTGTGGATATTACATTTTCGGGTGAACCTGATGTCTTTTCTTGTAGTTATGATTCTTGAGCTTCGGCTCGGAGTATCATAACTTTAGAATCGATTGTATGGGCACTTAATAGCTTTGCTCCTTTCAAATCTCCTGGGGCAGATGGGATTTATCCTATTTTGCTTCAGAAGGGATTTGATCATTTCAAACATGTTTTGAAACAACTACTTGTTAGCAGTTTTGCTACAGGGTATATTCCCAAATCCTGGCGGGATATTACTGTAAAGTTTATTCCAAAAGTGGGTCGCACGTCGTATGAAGAAGCAAAGAGTTTCAGACCTATCAGTTTGACCTCTTTTCTTCTGAAATGTCTAGAACGCATTATCGATCATCACATCCGTGATGTTCATCTGGCCAATGTGCCTCTTCATGTGAACCAACATGCTTACCAATCTGGAAAGTCCACTGTGACTCTTTTACACAAAGTTGTTTACTATATCGAGAAGGCATTCGCTCAAAAGCAATCCTGCTTGGGTGTTTTCTTAGATATCGTGGGTGCCTTTGACAACGTGCCTTTCGATGCCATATTGAAAGCCGCACGGGGTCATGGTGGGCTGCATAACGGTGAATCGATAAAAAGAGCGTCCAATATAGCTCTGGTCCTCACAAGTTCCTACCTCATGCTTCCACGGGTCAAGCAATGACAAAGACCGCCACCTAAGAGTTGTGTGCTCAGCTGGTAGTGCAGCCTGGGCACTGTTGTCCTTCTGACTTCAGCTAGATTGAGGAGGTACGATCCGAGTGTCTGTTCACCAAGGAGGTGCGGCTCAAACAGCGTCTGTTCTGGCATCCAGCGGCTGAGTAAGAAACGCTGCACCACGCCCAGCTAGATCCAAGGTGGTAGCCCCATCAGCGTGGTCGTCCTAGTGTTGGTTGGGACGTTAAACAGAACTGGCACGATGGCCCTCCGGCGAGACAGGAGTGTTGGCGTAGGCCCAATAAGCCACCCGTGAAAATCCCCATTGCGAATAACAAAAGAGAAAATACGACTCGATACAATCGGCAAAGACCCACGCGACGAAATAAGGACTACGATTGAAAACTTTCACCCCCGCACCAAATGTACCATGTACAAGACGTTAATAAGACGTTAATAAGACCGGTGGATCTCTACGGACACGAGACATGGACGATGCTCGAGGAGGACCTGCAAGCACTCGGAGTTTTCGAGCGACGCGTGCTAAGGACGATCTTCGGCGGCGTGCAGGAGAACGGTGTGTGGCGGAGAAGGATGAACCACGAGCTCGCTGCACTTTACGGGGAACCCAGCATCCAGAAGGTGGCCAAAGCCGGAAGGATACGATGGGCAGGGCATGTTGCAAGAATGCCGGACAACAACCCTGCAAAGTTGGTGTTTGCTAACCATCCGGTTGGTACAAGAAGGCGTGGAGCGCAGAGAGCACGATGGGCGGACCAGGTAGAGCGTGATCTGGCGAGTGTTGGACGTGACCGACGTTGGAGAGCTGCAGCTGCAAATCGATTATTATGGCGGCAAATTGTTGATTCAGTATTATCATGAATTTGATGTTAACTAAATAAGTAAGTAAGTGAGTGATTGGAAATTTGGAACATGGAATTGCAAGTCACTAGATTTCGCAGGATGTGACAGGATAATCTACGACGAACTACATCCCCGCAACTTCGACATCGTGGCGTTGCCGGAACTTTGTTGGACTGGACAGAAAGTGTGGAAAAACGAACCAACCAATGAACTGGGAACAGGATTTATAGTGTTTGGCAAGATGCGACAACGTGTGATCGGGTGGCAGCCGATCAACGCAAGGATGTGCATGTTGAGAGTTAAGAACCGTTTCTTCAACTAACATGCAGCCCAAGTAACCAGTTAGCATTTAAAATAGCATTCCTCCAGCATTATAGTAGCCTTACGACAAGGCATTTAATGCTAATGGACCGTATATGCGCCTATAGTGCTACCCCACAGCACACGCTATGTCTGAACCAGCAGATTATAAAAATTGAATGTACATCGGGTTTCTTTCCATAAAACATCAGTATTCAAGTTTTCATTTGCAGAAGGTTTTGATTTTTCCATTTTTTTAGCCGTTTTTCATACAAATTTGCTTGAAATTCTCATTTTCGGTCAATTTCACTCCCATACAAAATGTATGGAAAAATTTTCATCGATAGAATATTTTGAAACCTTCTTCAAATGAAAATATAGCTTGAATACTGATGTTTTACGGAAAGAATCCCGATGTACATTTAATTTTTATAATCTGCTGGTTCAGACACAGCGTGCAGCAGGTTTTGGCAAAATAACGGGCTGTCTGAGTGCAGCACCTTCAGGAACGTCGTATCAAAATGTCAAAAAAAGCGTAACGCCTCGTCCAGCAAAAAAAAAATCAAAAATAGATTTACGTCTGCTTCTCGCTCACTCAGCGTTCCCGCTTCCTCGTTCTTGCACACTCCAGCTGATGTTAGGTAGTACCTTTTTGCATGTTTTAGCAGTTATTGGTGTTTGAACTTACGATCCGGAGATTAGGGTAAAAAATATAATTTGGACATGTATATAATTTGGACATGCACTGCGATGTATGTCTTGTTCAAGAGAGCTAATAAAAGTAGATGCTTCTGAATATCGATTATTGGATCAAACATACCCTATTCTGATGACTTACGTTGAAAATACGCTTAACAATGAAGAAATTACTTCAAAATTATCGAAAATGTAAAATGTTTCACCAAAACCCCTCAAATGCACAGGTATGCAAGACGACATACACTTCACAGTCACATACAATATTCACCTCAGAATCGTTGAATTAATAATTGTAAGAAATTTAAAAGCCTTATTGCATAGAAAACTGGTCAATAAAGAAGCATTGGGCAGCCAATCTCTTAACATTCATCTAGAATGCCTAGAATAGGTGGTGTCTAAAATACATTACAAGTTTTCTGCTATAAATATATTTTGGTCATCTGACGAACCACATGGGGATGCTGTGCGATTGCATACTTGGAGGCGTATTATGTGGTTTTGGCGATATTTCTCCGATTTTAACAAAAACTGTAATAGTTATCAAAATAGATGCCTGTTAAGCAGAGAAATTTGATTATTTACAAGAAAATATTTGTTAATTTATGCTACTTTCATGATAGAGCAGTATTCATGGCTAAACATGGAAATAATTGCCCTGTCCAAATTATATATACCTGAGGGTGTCCAAAACATATTTTCGGTGTCCAAAATGCAATTCTAACAGGCGATTGGAAATTGTGATTTTCTCAGATCAAAATGCGTTCGTTAAGCTTTTTATCACCAGGAACGCGAAGTACAATCATATTATAAGCGTAATAATAACTTTGCAAAATAATCAATTCCTTTCTTAGGAAGCTAGAGGACGATTTTTCTAACGTAGTCCTCAGCCTGTCCAAAATACATGAATTACCCTACTCAATCATGTTTGCTGCTCAAGTTTCTGCTCCACGCTCCAGAATATGTCACAGGTGTTCCGATGTCGTGCGTTGATTTTATGCCCAATATAAAGAATGATCTGAAACTGAAAACAGCTTCAGTTCCAACACCCAAAACCTGTTTTCAAATAGATATTCCATTTTGTAAACAGCACTTTCGTTCCCTCTACGATCTATGGCATATGATCGCCTCTTGCGAATAATCTTATGATCTGCTAAGGTTTCCACCAATTCGATACATATTATCCGACAAAATGAGAATGGTAATGGCCATGTTCTCAAACCAAACCAGCCGCAGCAATGTTTTCCGCTGAGCCTTTGGGTGACAGGGAAAAACGAATAAGCAGCTCAGATGTGCTAATTTGTCAACAGAGGCATAAACCCTGTAAGAGAGAGACAGCATGCGCTGTCAAACGCATAACATATCTCCCATACTCTTTGCTCTTAGCATTTGAAGAGCAGTTGAAAAGCATTCTGAATGCTTCCGAGCAAAAACACCTCAAGCAGTTGAAATGCTAATTAACGGTCACAAGCTTTTGAGTAGCACAGCTTATGCTAATTCAAGGCACCTATGCATTCGAACTGCTTTTGTAGGACAGGAAGCAGTTGAAATGCTTATTACGGTCTACTGTACGGCTTATTCAAATGCTTAGTGGTTACCTGGGAGCATCATCAACGTCCACTGCCCACACGAAGGGAGACCTGATGACGAGAAAGAAGCGTTCTACGCGCAGTTAGAGCAAACATACGATGGTCGCTCGCCGCGTGACGTGAAAATCGTTGTCGGCGACATGAACGCGCAGGTAGGAAGGGAGGAAATGTACCGACCGGTAATCGGGCGAAACAGCCTGCACGCCGTATCGAATGATAACGGCCAGCGATGCGTAAACTTTGCAGTCCCTGTGGTATGGTAGTCCGAAGCACCTTCTTCCCCCGCAAAGATATCCACAAAGCCACCTGGAGATCACCCGACCATCAAACAGAAAACCAAATCGACCACGTTCCAATCGACGGTAAATTCTTCTCGGATATAACCAACGTCCGCACATACCGCAGTGCGAATATAGATTCGGATCACTACTTAGTCACTGTATGCATGCGCTCAAAACTTTCGACAGTTATCACCACGCGTCGAAGTCGAACGCCGCGGCTCAACATCGAGCAACTTCGTAACGTAGAAGTGGTTCAAGACTACGCGCAGCAGTTAGCAGTGGCCCTACCAACGGAAGAGCAGCTTGGCGCAGCTACATTTGAGGATGGCTGGAGGGACATCCGATCCGCCATAGGTAGTACCTCGGCTACAGCACTAGGCTTCGCGACTCCGAATCACACAAACGACTAGTACGCCGGCGAATGTGAACAGTTGAAAAACGAGAAGAATGCAGCATGGGCGAGAATGCTGCAACACCGTACGAGAGCGAATGAGGCACGTTACAAACAGGCGCGGAACAGGCAAAACTCAGTCTTCCGGATGAAGAAGCGCCAGCAGGAAGAACGAGATCGCAAAGCGATGGAAGAGCTGTACGGCTGTACCGCGCTAAGGACACACGAAAGTTCTACGAGAAGCTGAACCGCTCGCGCAGAGGCTTTGTGCCACAAGCCGACATGTGCCGAGGTAATCACGGGAATATTCTCACGAGCGAGCGTGAGGTGGTCGAGAGGTGGCGGCAGCATTACGATGAGCACCTCAATGGCGACGTTGCAAGTACCGAAGGTGGCGTGGTAACAGATCTAGGAGTATGTGCACAGGACGAATAACTTCCGGCCCCTGACCTCCAAGAGATTGAGGAGGAGGTTGGCCGGTTGAAAAACAACAAAGCCGCTGGAGCAGATCAACTACCAAGCGAGCTTCCAAAATACGGTGGAGAAACACTGGTGAGAGCACTACACTGGGTCATTACCAAGATTTGGGAGGAGGAAGTATTACCGGAGGAATAGATGGAAGGTATCGTGTGTCCCATCTACAAAAGGGCGACAAGTTGGATTGCTGGAACTACCGCGCGATCACACTACTGAGCGCTGCCTACAAGATACTCTCTCAAATTGTATGCCGCCGTCAATCACCCATTGCAAGAGAGTTCGTGGGGCAATATCAGGCTGGATTTATGGGTGAACGCGCTACTATGGACCAGGTGTTGCAGAAATGCCACGAATACAACGTGCCCACACATCACTTGTTCATTGATTTCAAATCGGCGTATGATACAATCGATCGAGAACAGCTATGGCAGATTATGCACGGATACGGATTCCCGGATAAACTGATACGATTGATCAAGGCGACGGCAACGAAGGATCGAGTGATGTGCGTAGTTCGAGAGTTGAAGATGGCGGGAAACGACTACAAATCTAAAAGGAAATAAATTTTGAATCATAGCAAATGTTATTTACAACTAACCGAAAAAGTTCATAATGAAAAATTTTGACAATTCGGGAGCAATGAACTGAAATTTACGACAACTATGAACTGAAACTTTCGGCTGCTGTGATGCTGCATGGGCTGTCGGCAAGATCTGTCAAAAAAAAAAATCACCCCTCATCAAGCGTAAAAAGCTGGTACCGCAGCCATCTATCCAGCTTTTTACGCTGTGATGAGGGGTGATTCTTTTTTGACAGATCTTGCCGACAGCCCTTGCAGCATCACAGCAGCCGAAAATTTCAGTTCACTGCTCCCGAATTGTCAAAAATTTTCACCTGATGTTATCGATGTTACTATTCTTCATTACACTAACAAAGCTAGCCATGAAAATGTTTGACAATTCTCAGGTCATTTTGACAGACCACACATATGCACGAAAAAGACGGATCATATATTCTACTTTATCGATCTTGTTGCCGTCCTTTTCATGCTCGTATTACAACTGTCAAAATGACCTGAGAATTGTCAGTCATTTTGAGGTTAGGTTCGTTGGTGTAATAAAGAATTGTTACCATCAGCAAATAATCGGTTGACACCAAGGAACCTTTGTTATGGGCACATTAAACCCATCACCAAACCGGTAGAATTAGGAACGTTATCTGCATCAATTCCGTAGGGGTCGGTCACGGATCAAGCGTGGTTTGGAGGACACAGTTCTGTGAACACCGCAAACTCCTGAAATCGTTGACAGATTTCAGGCTATTATACATTCGTATTAGATTTCTGACCAACTCAGATTTTCGTTACGATCTTGATTGGATTACTGGCAAGGTCCTTCTTAGATTCCTTATGCAATCGTTGATGGATACCGTCCAGCACAACCTGATAGACCTAGAACCACCCAACTAGGATGAATCTCCATTAAGTCTGTTGGTAGTTTTGAATTACTTTGTTCATGGTTTTTGGTTGGTGTTTAGAGTTTGACTCACAAATATGACTAACTTATTCCTTCCTGTACATTCGTTACTGATGTGGGCGGATTTAGGTAAAGATCTTTCCTTCCATGTTCCCTTCCTTTGAAGGAATTGTGCGCTGGAATTCACTTAGTAGTCAAGCTCTTGGTTGGCTATCAGCTTCGAATTCCCTGTTCTGTATAATTCAGAGATTTGATTTGTCATATTAGGGTGCTGTTATCGTGCGCCTCAAGCTAGCTTTTCACTTCAATTTTGAAAGGGAATTAAACTTTGTTCGATATTGATTAGGATATTAAATTCTCAACATTCCAACATTCTATAAGCTAGTTTTGTTGTAAAGATAACAATGGTAACAATAGGGGAAAATTTTTGACAATTCAAGAGACAGAGATAAAGATTTGCAGCCGTTGAGTGTTCTCCACTGATACACACAAAGTTTCACTGACGTACAGCAGCACAGATTTCACGTTCGAGTTGAAAATTCAGATTTTCTGACTAAGACCAAATCTTGTTTACGTTTATGGTAAAACCTGCCGCCAAGGACGAAGACAAAACTTTGGCCATGTCATCACACTTTAGGCAATTGAAAAATAGAGAGTTTCGCAACGTAATTGCAGAAAAAAATATATTTTCTTTAATAAGACATTCATATTTGTCTATGGTTGAAACTAGAATGCAGTTTGACCAATTTCAAATCTTGTTTCAAATAAATTGTTGTTCGTGATGAAGAGCTCATTATCCCGCATTTATATTTTCAACTTCATTTCGAACCACCCCAGTAACAACCACCATTTGCGCTACTTTAAGCTTCTGCCCGCGGGAAATCGCCGTTGGTTGGTTGGGACGGAAGAGAACCTTTCCGATCGCGACGGGATGTCATCGAATCTGTTGGTTAGCGAGAAAAGCAGCACCAGTTTGGTTGGGATAGATGTGTGCTACCTTCCAAAAGAACGCGAACACGGCGGCTACCTGCTGAGTAGTGCTGACGCATGGCTGCGGTGAGTCCAACCGAAGTCAAGGTACAATTCACCACATCCTACGCGATTAGAACGGGAGCATCAGGAAGTCAGCCAAGCGGAGTGTAATTTTTGTGATGAATCAAACGATGATAAGGAAAAAGACCAAGACAAGGAATCGAATCAGGGGAGAATACGTGATTGAGCTACCAATGGGCAAGAAAAGACCGCAATTATTGGTAGCAATTTATATCGCCCCAACTCCTCATCAGTCGGATTCGATTGGGACCGAGGGGGAACCGTTCGTTGGGGACAACAATTAATCGAACTGGCCACCGACCGACCCCCAACATCGGCAGCAGAAACAGCAGCGAACGGGTGTGTAATTACGTTGATTGAGTGGCCACTGTTATTATTGCCTATACGGAAGGCAGATGCCGAATGGTGAGAACGGAACTCGACTCAAGTGGGACTATGAATGAATAGGTTTGTTTAAATTAAGTCTTGACACTTGTGGTGTCGCTGGGGATTCCAGCGAGGCGGCCAGCTCAGCAGGGTTCCCTGAGTCGGTTGGTAGAGCTGATTTGGGCTTACGGGTTGGGTGATTCTGGGCGAACTGTGAAATAGACGACTATGAATACAAGACATTGTTTCATACTGTTTTTTTTTTCGACTGATCTGTATATGTTTCCGTTATCATCCTCATGTCTGAAGGCGAAGGCCATCAGCAGCGTTTATATTCCAATCAACGCATTTTTCCTTGTATTTTCTCAAGCTCAAATCTCAAATCTGAAGACCGAGCAAACGCCTTGGTTTGAAAATGCTGCTTGGTGTTCAATGCGAGAAAGGCAAGTAACGAGTAACATGTCCTGATGAATATGATAGATCTGTACTTTTGTGCTGGAGAAAAATCGAGTACAAGAATAGGTGGCACTTATGACTTGCCTACTTACCTTACCGGAATAAGGCCTGTGTGTCCTCTGCTGTACGTAGAAGTAGTCTCCATTCTACTCGGTCCATGGATATGCGTCTCCAGTTACGCACTCTGTGTAGGGTCCGCAGATATTCCTCCACTTGATCGAACCATCTCGCTCGCAGCGCACCACATCGTCTTGTACCGGTCGGATTGCCCTCAAGAATCATTTAACCTGGTAGTTATCCGACATCCTGGTGATGTGTCCCGCCCACCCTAGTTCGCGGTGTGGACGATGGTTAGTTCTCTTAACAGATGATGCAGCTCGTGATTCATTCGCCTTCCACATGTTCCGTCCCACGTTCCGTCCTTTATCTGCAATCCGCCGTAGATGGTACACAACACCTTCCGTTTGAAAACTCCAAGGTTGGTTTTCTGCACGTATAGTCCCTGTTTCGTGTCCATAGAGGACCCCCGGTCTATCAGCGTTTTGTAGATGGTTAACTTCGTGTGGCGGCGAAATTTGTTCGATTGTAGAGTTTTACGAAATGATTGGTGCTTTTATGTCTTCTGTTTTGACCTAGATCTGCTGAAACTGATCTGGATAAGTTTTATCTTTAAATATAACGCTTTATCTTACAATATGTTCTCGATATGCATCCTAGAGGGTTGGAGTCTTCGGCAAAGTGTTTCGAATTGGCTGGTACTAAATTTCTACGTCTTCGGTTTTGATCTTGATTTACTAATACTTATCTAGATAAGTTTGGTATTGTTGTGCAATAGTGCAATACTCTGCACGAAAATGCCTCATACTGTGCTTCAATGAGGTCGCTGATTGTCTCAGGGACATTCTTGTGGCTCTGGGCTCCTCAAAATTTATTGTTTTCGTGATTCAGGCAGCCCACGCGAGGCTCTATACACAATGCACCCTGGAATGAAATCAAGTGTTGTGTCAAGTTTCATGGATTTATGTAATTTAATTACTCTACGGAAATTTATTTTCATAGCTAATTAGCCACATTATTCGAACAATTTATTTGTTCCTGTCTAGTCTGCATCTGCTGCTCGCTCCCCCTTAACACAGTTGGTACAACAATACCAACTGTATAATAAACACCCTCATCCACATCCTGCAGCTTGGTCATCGCGCATTCCAGGGAACTGGAAGTTATAACATTTTTGTAGCTGCATCATCGCCATCGCCAGTGAAACGGAATCATTCGTTCATACAAAATCTCTCCTCGCGTCCGATGAATTGTGCACGACGGCGCTTATTGTGGTGATCTGGGGCGCGGCAGCAGTGGTTCAGATTGCCATGAATAATTTCTGCCACCTACCGGCACCGGTGAAACGGTTGGTTTTCGGCATTCTAACGGTCATCCACCTGCAAAAAAAAGGAACAAGAGCTACTACAGAGTCCCGCATTCACTCAGGCATCACCCAGAACCTGCTCGACAATTTGGCCGAACGCGGCGATGAAAGTGGCCATGCCGAAATTTTCCGTTTTTCTGTTAACTTATTCATTTTCAACAACTGGGCTGAATTATAAAAGCCGGCGCATTACAACAAAACGCAGGGAGAAATGACATGAAAAATGGAAAATATTTTATGGATATGGTGGTAATAAAGGTACTGAATGCTTGCTCTTTCCCCTCTGATTTAATTTGGGAACCCTCCTTCGACCACGGCCACTTGACACTCGAGCCAGGATACGGTTTCATCTGTCCGGCGGTGGAGATTTTTCTGCTGTGTGTATAAATATCTGGCATGAATTTGTAAATGTCATCAAGCATCTCTGAATAATTAATTCGGGCTAAGCTGGGACGACAGGAAAATTGCTGTGGTAAATTTAATTTGGGGTTTTCGGAGGTAATCCCTATGCCGTGTGCACTCTGCAGATTTGGTTGAATTATCGGATTAATTGCGGAGAAAAGCATATAGTCTAGAATTGAAGAAATTTAGATCCTTAACGCTTCGAGTTATTTAAGTTTACGAATCATATGCATCTATTGCATTGACCACTGACTGGAATAAGCTAAGGTGGGCTACGATGCCATTTTCCAAACTTTCATCGTTGTCTGTCAATCATAAAAAGTCTCATTTGTTAGGTATTCAAAGTGGTTACAACAACTAAACAATATTTGCTTGATACTTCAGTAGAAATCAGGCCAAACATTTCAATAGGTCCTATCTGCATTTGAGAGACTCTCTTTGATCACATTCTCTTTCAGTTATTGCAATGTAATGGTACACTTTTCAACTATTTTTGCAGTACAAATTAAAAGACGATTGTTTTGAGCATCGTTCAATGCAAGGAGACAATCATAATTCAAATAAACTGCTGAGATATTAACGAAAAAGAGGGTAACCAAAGAGAGCCGCTCTTCTGCAGATAGGACCTTTAGACATGTTCGGCCTGAAATATTCACGAAACCAATGCATTTTGATCGATTTTTAACGATTTCTAAAGTTGGTTTGTAAAACGGAAGTGGTGCAAAAAGGCCATCTGCCATGGGATAAGATGCCACTTAATGACGACATTTAAAAAGGTGTCCATCACTTTTCGGTTATTCTACGCTCCCTCCTCTTTTAACGATGGTCGTCATATTTGAATGACCCCTAGCATGGATAGCATCAGGTATCAGGTATCAGTTGGTCGGCTCCAGAGGCACGTTCTCCTCCATTTGGGAAATTTGTGCCATCGCTACGAACACGAGCCTATTCATCATTTACCTGACGGAGAAGGGAAGCAAGAAGGATAGGACAGGGGAAAGGTCAGGTATGGGAATAGGATCGTCATACACGCAAAAGCGTCCCACAATGGGTTTACATAGCGTCCTGAAAAGGACACTGTAATAACGCATAAGCGTACCACAATGGGTTAAAACAGTGCCCTGAGAAGGGCACTGTGATAATGCATAAAGCGTAAAGAGAGCCTACAGCTCTTTACCACAGCGGGTCAAGAACAACAGAACGTTGGAAGGGGAATGGCGTTCAGTCTTTGGAGGAATAACTCAAAATAGTTATTTATGCAACAAGTTGCAAAATGATGATTTTTTCAGCACGAGTTGTACGTTTATCCAACGAGGCTTGCCGAGTTGGATAAATACGACGAGTGCTGAAAAAATCGAGTTTTGCAACGCGTTGCATACAAAGTTTTTTGTAATTGCAAAAATACCCGTACAGTATAATCTCTCTAGCCACACAAACGTGTATCAGCAGCAACCACGTGCGAGCCTCCATGCGCGACAGGACGTAGTGCATAGTATTTTCTTCGATCAGGTAGGCTATGGTAGGCCAACTGTCGCAAGTTTTCAAGCTCCCGTCGTCGTCATGCAGCATCATGAGCAAAAGCAAAAGTAGCTTCAGTTTCTGCTTCTACGCCTGATTGGCAGTTCAAATCAGCATCTGAATCGTCCTGATTCGAGTTCGAACTGCTCAGTGCATGTAGAAGCAGTACCTGTATCTACGGAAGTAGCGGTACTTAACAAAAAGTGTGTGCTGGCAAAAGTGCCGAAAAGTACTACTTTTCAGCACTCAAAAGAGTGCCGAAAAGTAGTACTTTTCGGCACCTTTGCTTTAGTGAAGAAAAGTAGGCCGTTTTAACATTGTTTCCGCGAGTGAAAAGTAGGGGAATTCGCAACGCAATTACAAAAACGGATTTTTAAGCTTTCATCCATAGCGACCGAAACGGGATGAAAGCTTAAAAATCCGTTTTTGCAATTATATGGCATAAGATTGAACTTTTCATTCGTCGAAAGTGTGCCAAAATGGCCTACTTTTCTTCACTAATATAAGAGTGCCGAAAAGTACTACTTTTCAGCACTGTTAAGGGTGCCGAAAAGTACTACTTTTCGGCACTTTTGCAAGGGTACACTTTTTACAGGTTTTTTCGAATCACTAATGGCCTTCCGTAGTTTTTAGTTAATTTGATGGCTGTAGCTATGTCTTTTTGGCAGACCGAATCTGATTAGAAGTGATTCCAATCCTGATTTGGTCAACCAAACAGACGTAGAGGGAGAATCAGCAGCAGCAAACAATGCTCGTTTTTGACGCAACTCCGAGTACTTGTGATAGTTATGAACACAGCCTACCTGATTGAAAAAAGGTTTGTGCGCATGGATGCTTACACGTGGTTTCTCTCTTGAGGCATGTGTGGCAGTCAGAAGTGATCGTACTCAAGGGTATTTTTTATAATTGCAAAAAATGTTGTATGCTACTCGTTGCAAAACTCGATTTTTTCAGCACTCGTCGTATTTATCCAACTCGGCAAGCCTCGTTGGATAAATGTACGACTCGTGCTGAAAAAATCATCATTTTGCAACTTGTTGCATAAATAACTATTTTGAGTTATTCCTCCAAAGACTGAACGCCATTCCCCTTCCAACATAATCACCAACAGTCGAAATTCGAAGAAAGGAACAACAGAACGTCCTGAAGATTCAGGTTTCTGAAGTCAGTTTCACTTGATAAGTGTTTTCCGAGTACTCGGAAACGCAATTGCGCAAAAACAGGACAGTTACATATTAAATGATACGAAGTTCCATAATCGGATTCACAGCTATCACAGGCAAATGAATCAGCTTGCTGAATATTCGCCATGTGATAGCTGAGTCGGCAGTGGCCAGTCAATGCTTTGACCAGCATGCTGCAATTCTGCTTCGACAGATTTGTTAGATACTTTGCCACCCCTAGAGATGGCTCAGTACAATACAATTTTGTTTGACGACATGACTCCAAACTATTCCAGTATTGTTTGTGCTGAGTGGCAGCCCAGGTGTCAATCTGAATTTTTACCCAACACTTGAATACCGGAATAGCTGGCTCAGGGCCAATGAAGTCATGTGATGCTCCAGTGCGAGCTAACTCATCAGCCAATTCATTTCCAGCGATGGAAGAATGACCAGGTGCCCATAGAAGGTGAACAGCGTTTGCTGAATTCAGCTCCTCGATTTGAGTTCGACAAGCGATAACTATCTTCGACCTGGAGTTGGCCGAAGCAAGTGCTTTAATAGCAGCCTGGCTATCTGAACAGAAGTATATTACTCTGCCCATTACGTGCTGCTGAAGTGCTGATTGCACCCCGCACATTTCGGCCTGGAAAACGGTGCAGTGTCTACCAAGTGAATAAGACTGATGCAGCCTTAGCTCACGAGAATAAACGCCAGTACCTGCTCGACCTTCGAGAAGGGAGCCATCAGTGTAACATACGATGCCGTCTGAAATACTTCTCTCCAGATAACCAGATGTCCACTCTTCCCGGGAAGGGAATTTCGTGGAAAATGTCCTATATGGAAAATTACAAGCAATTGTAAGATCACTTGGAGCAAGGACAACTTTGTCCCAATTCACCAAAAGTGGAAACAACGAGGTGTGTGTTGAACTGCGGTTCACAGGAGTTTCCTCTAGTAAACCGAGTGCGATTACCCATAGACGGTAAGTTCAAGAAAGTACTTCTTGTTTGAGATGAGTGTGTAGTGGGGCAACGTCAAAGAGAACTTCGAGCGCTGCCGTAGGAGTTGAAGAGAACGCTCCAGACATTTAATCACATCCTTTGGAGATGGCCTAATTTTGATTGGACCGTTCTCATTTCTCCCTTTTGCCACCACACAAGACATCCATAATCCAATATTGGACGAACAACAGTTGTGTAAATCCATTTGATATATTTGGGTTTAAGACGCCGGCATTGCCCGAACGCCATACAAGCTTTCTTGATTCTGAACTCAACATGAGGTGTCCAGGAAAGCTTGGAATCAAGAATGACTCCAATGTACTTTACCTGTTCAGTCACATTGATTTCAGAATCAAAGAGACGTAAAGGTCGAATACCATTACGGTTTCGCTTTTCCGTGATAAGAACAATAGATGTTTTACTCGGATTTACCGAAAGGCCATATTGGCGACGCGACACCAACCCTCAACTACCTGAAGAGCGTTTTGCATCAGGTCGAAAAGGGTGCTGATGCGCATACCGATTAACAGTGTTAGGTAGTCGTCGGCGAAACCATAAGTAGGAAAACCGCTATTATTGAGTTGCCTCAATAACGTATCTGCTAAGAGATTCCACAAAAGTGGTGATAAGATTCCCTCTTGGGGGCATCCACAAACACTCAATTTCCTAATCGCCGTTTGACGCAATGTCGAGAAGAGATGTCGGTTTTTGAGAATTTGGTGAATCCAATTGGAAATCATAGGTGATATGCCATGACCCCGTGCGGCTTCCAATATGGCATCGAAAGGCACGTTGTCAAAGGCACCTTCGATATTTAAGAAAACACCCAAGCAGGATTGCTTTTGAGCGAATGCCTTCTCGGTATCGTAAACAACCTTGTGTAAAAGAGTCACAGTGGACTTTCCAGATTGGTAAGCATGTTGGTTCACATGAAGAGGCACATTGGCCAGATGAACATCACGGATGTGATGATCGACAATGCGTTCTAAGAATTTCAGAAGAAAAGAGGTCAAACTGAAGAGCTTCAGCTTTGCTTCTTCATACGACGCGCGACCCACTTTCGGAATAAACTTTACAATAATATCCCGCCAGGATTTGGGAATATACCCTGTAGCAAAACTGCAAACAAGTAGTTGTTTCAAAACATGTTTGAAATGATCAAATCCCTTCTGAAGCAAAATAGGATAAATCCGATCTGCCCCAGGAGATTTGAAAGGAGCAAAGCTATTAGGTACCCATTCAATCGATTCTAAAGTTATGATACTCCGAGCCGAAGCTTAAGAATCATAACTACAAGAAAGTACATCAGGTTCATCCGGAGATGTAATATCCACACATCCGGGGAAGTGTGTACTAAATAAACATTCCAAAACTTCCTCATCAGAGGAAGTGAAATCACCATGTGGCAAACGAAGTTCGTTCACTTGGAAATCCTTAGATTTTGCAAGGATTTTGTTCAATCGACTGGCTTCACTCAAACTGGAAACATTTGTACAAAGGTTTTTCCAGCCGGATCGTTTAGCAGACCGAAGACGTTTCTACTTGAAACTTGGTAGGCCTTGCAAACCGACTTGAAAGCCTCCGATCCAGCCGAACGTCGTCTGTTCCAACTCTTTCTACATTGTTTCCTGAGCTTTGCCAGATCAGAATTCCACCAAGGGGTTTCTCTGGTGGTATTAACAGACCGCAGAGGGTAAGCTTCTTCAAAAGCTTCCATGATAAATGCCGTTGTAGTATCAACGGCATCATCTAAATCACTTGGAGTGTCAATGGATTGTGAGTACCCATGAAAGTTAGCTGCAACCAAATCGGTAAAAAGATCCCAGTTGGATGACCGGGGATTCCTTAAACGCAAAGTTTGCGAAAAAAAACATTCACATGTTCAAAAAAGTTGTAGCGATGGTCAGATAAAAATTCTTTATCTGACACATGCCAATTGGTCTGCTCGTGACTAACTCTGCTAGAGCAAAGCGTTATGTCTAACACTTCCTCTCTAGCAGATACCATGACTTGCTTAAAAAACCGAATAATAAACGTATTTCCTGTTGAGGTTTCCAACAGATAGGTACATCTATGTGATAGCACAACCAACCCTAGTAATTAGTTCAGAGATGAGTGTAGCAACGATTGCGTTGTTGGCAAGCACACATGCTCGAGGCATGACACGCGAGTTTGCCATTTCATTTTTACTGAAAGGAGCAAACACCGGGTTCACAAGGTTTCCTAGATAGAATTTTCCCTTAGGAAAGTAAAGTTCTTGGACTGTACCATTTTGCATAAGTCAGCTAAGATTGATCGTTGCTGTTCTTTTATACTGAAGATTGACCTGAGCTATTCTAACCGTAGCCACTATCCAAACTAGGCACAATAGTTCAACTTATTGGACGCAGTGGCTTAATTTCCCCAACAGGGGAGAAAAAAAGCATAAAGCCGCATTACACCATGAATTGAGGGTCACCTGTTAGTGAACTCTTACCACCGGAACAGGTGAACCGTAGTGTTATTCTTAGCCAATTGAGACAATCGCTACCGACACTACCCGGCTATCTAGGCTGATCGAGAAAAGAAGTTGATATTGATGATCAACCTCATATGAGCTCAAACAGCCGCATTCTGGACTTAGTTCCTAACCTGAAAAAAATTGGTAAATATCCGATGAAATCTAAGGATGTGTCTGAAGGAGGCCTCTATTGTGAAACAGCCTAGGGCTGAAAGCCTCTTATATAATGCTAATGACATATTCCACGCGTTACTTTTTGCGCGAGAATCAAACTTTGGTTTCAAAAAATGGTAATGTTGTTAAGGACAGACTTGTTAGAATCCCAATATGGCCGCCACAATGGCCGACTTTGGCACCTACTCACGATTTTGAGGGCACAATTCTCTTCGTAAACAAAACCAGCGCACCTGAACTTCTTATTTTGAGCTTATTACAAGTGAGCAAGAACAGAATAATAAAATACATTGTTGTTTGAAGCTTGCTTCTTGAGATTTGTGCGTCTGAAGTTTTGATGCACTGTTGAACCGGGATTTCAAGACGTTTGTCCTTAAATACATGCCTATCAGTATATCAAACGATCATATTTGATTAGAAGATCCATGTCATGCTTTGTAAATGAAAATAGGAACTTTTTACTTTAAGAAATATCAAGAAATAGAGCGCAATGGGACACCATCGCAAAAAATGACTAATTTTGTCTTAACGCCAAGAAATTTGCTACTTCCTTGAAAAATATGTCAAAGTTTCAAGTACTGTTAGAATAATATAAGTAATTGTCTTCATTTTGGTGCAAAAAGAATCAAAATCGATAGCTGGAGCACTTATCACTCAACGAAGTTCAAAAACCACGGTGTAGAAGTGTGTGGAATGTGTCTAATAATAATAATGATAATAATAATTAGGTCTAAAGGAGTCGTTAGATTTTTTTTCAACAATTGCACAATGGTCGGAAAAAGATAAAGTTCGGCCAAAACTCTTTTTATGTGTTTAATCGAGGATATAGGTTGCTTAGATATGTTATATAGTATTTTTAGTGTTTAAAAAGGGGTATTCAAAAATTACGTAATTTCAATAATTTCAAAAACGGTGAAAATCAGTAAACCCCATATTTTTTGCGGTTTTTGTTAGAATATTAATTTGAATTTAAATAAATGATCATCTTTCGATCAAATCCAATCAAGTTTGTTTAAAGCGTGTGAAAAATGTGGAAAGATAAATTTTATTTCAGTAAAAAATGGAAAAATAACGTAAAATATATGAAAAAACATGACTTTTTTAAATAGCTCTAACTTGAAAAACTGCTAATTTCTGCAGAATATTTAAATGTTTTTAGGCAGCTCTGAGCATGATGTTTAAGATGTAGTATTCGAAATTGCGGCGACACTTGACGACACGAACCGTTTTTTTGCTTAAAAATTACCAAAATTTCTAAGGTACAATATTTGAAAATTTGAAAAGTTTTGTGACATATTAATTTTGCACCATACGTGCTTTCAAACAGTCCAATAACAAGCTTTCATATGCTGGATAACTTAAAACATATATTCCATTCTCAAAATATTATTATTATTTTACTTTTCTCGAATAATTCATTTTTTAATTTTATGACTTAGGCCACTTTGGCATTGAAAATGTCATTGAAATACAAAAGCTGGTATGCTTTTAATTGAGAATCATAAAAGTACAATACATTAACTTTGTTATAAGGTGAAATAAGGTTTAAAAATATAAATTTAGTTTTTTGAGAGTTTTGGCCGCCTCTTTGTATGGAACCCGACCAATGTGAATTGTTGAAATACGATGTGACCTTGCCGAATTACGTACAAAAACGAGAAATTATATATTTATTTACTGTGCAATCGTCCACCTCAACACCTTATGTAATTAACGAGCGACTCACTATTTGATTTGCGGTATCCAATAGTTATAGGAAAACATATTTATTATTTGACTTTTGTTTGCCTGAAACAAAAATGAACTTTTCATTTCATCATTCACTAGTACATTTTTTCTGTGAGCTGCACTGCCGTTCTATGCATAACTGTCCCATGTTATATGGGATTCCCATATAACATGGGGTAATCTGGCGTAGAACGGCAGTACAGAATTGATCACTATAAAACTAGCCCCCAATTGCATCCGTATAAGCTACTCAGATTCTATCAAATGTCATCCGGTTGAATCATATCTACTTTACATAAGCGAATCCAGAGGCCTAGGCAGGAGAGATAAACAAATCTGTGGCAGCCATATGCTATGATGTGCCGAGTTACGTAAAATCATTAATAATTTCAGTCGGCTTAAACACTACTGCTGCGGCTCACAATGTTCATCCTCTCGGAGATGGTCTAGTTTTGTGTCGGATGGTTGTTGTTCCTGTTGTTGTTGTGACAAAAACCTTTGCCGGCAATGCGGTGGACGTGTCCCTCCCCGGGTAGCATGGAATCGTATATGGGCAAAGGAGTGCGAATGCTTGCTGACACAAGACCGGAACAAATTGGTGCTACTATTCGACCCGAAAGCGCCAACCCGAGGAGGTTGCATCCGACTCATTCCCACCGGACAACGGCAGCTGCCAGCTTTTGTGTGGCACACATTTGCTGCATTACAGTAAAGCAGTAATATAACAATGGACAAACACACATAAGCCCTCCAGTGGGTATTCTCCATCCGGTTCCAAATCAGTGTGCTTCGAAGCTCTCACTCTGTTACCAAATCATAAAATATTCCACGAGCTTTGGCTTTGTTCTGCTGTCTCCATTGCGGTGCACAGCGGTCTGCACATGGCTTGAAGGGGATCATGGATGGGAAGCGATTTGAGCTAATGCGCCTAAAGCTTATGCAACACATGTCGCCTCGGTACGATCATAGTTAGTCATATTTTCAGGCGAACATACAAAAACATCGAACGAATTATATACACTACCCGTCATAAGTACGGACTCACAAAAAGTATTGCAACAATATTGCATCACCCTGACTCACCTCGATATCTCTTAAACCTGAGGACTTACAAAGATGCTGTTTTCAGGAAAGTTATTCAGAAGACCAAAAGCAACAACTTTTCTGAAGGCGGCGTTTTTGTAGGTGTTTTGGTTTTAGAGATATCGAGGTGAGTCAGGGTGATGCAATATTGTTGCAATACTTTTTGTGAGTCCGTACTTATGACGGGTAGTGTAGCAGCAGCAGCAGCAAGGTGTGCAAGAGCAAAAGAGAAACCCGTAAAAAAAAGCTCCGCATTTGTTGCGATAGGGCCATGGGGACCGGTCGGTAGCGGTATACCTGCAAGCTGCAATATCTATCGCATGAACCGGTTGATTGATCGAAAAATCAGAATTTTGTTTTATTTTTATTTGGCCCCGTTCGAATGAATTGTTGAAATTAAGCTGATATGTACGACCGTGTGCACCTGAAACTAAATGATAGGTAGCTGTAACATATATCGTTCTGTTCCATGAATATTTTATCTGGAAAACACCACATCCGATTTGGGTGATTGCTTTCGGACAACAAGGAAAAAATTAAGCGAAACGAAAAATGTGTACAAACTAACGAATTATATATGTATGGGACAAATGGAGCTCATAAATATTGAAATTAAAAACGACAAACAAATGCAAATTACTGGTAAAAGTATATCACTGGTTTGCCTCAGTTACTGAACTTACTGAAGAATGCAAATGTGCAGTATGGTTTGAGGCATGTTTGAATATGTTTTAATTAACTACTATTACTAAAGAGGATTACGGCACGCGAAAACTGCTGGAAAAATTACATGCTTTCGAAAATTTGTTAAAAAGATATTGTTGGGACCGGAGGTTTCCTTATTGTTTATCAGTGCGATAAGTTGTAATTTTATTACAAAGAGAAAACTAAAATTACCTCAATAACAAGAAGGGATCATTATACACCGAAGCAGGTTGTGTCTCAGTTGGGATGTGACGTCAAGAAAAAGAAGTAGTAGTAGAAAATGACTAAGGGGAACACGAAAGTAGGTGTTTAACATATGATAATATCATTATCATATTATAATATCATATTATGATCAGTGTTTTTGACGGAATACTAAAATGATGTGTGTTACAAGTTTACAATATTTTACTAAATTGAATTAACATTAGAGAATCACAAGGACTTAGCAGTTGTATTTTGAATGGCCTACTTTCAGGTGATTTCGGGCCAAAATTAACCTGTAGGGGGATTAGGAGCATAATGAACATTCCAAATTTTTTTTTCTTCGTTGGTTTTGATTCTTCAATACATACAACAACTTAATTAATAAACTGAAAGACGAGCAACAGCGAACCGAACGACGATACAGAGAAGTAACATAGGTTAATTAATTAGAGTACCGCCTTGGGGGACGGACGGGCGGCGGATTTGTAAGTGTTGTGTTTTTAATGCATTTTATGAATTGTGAAATGTTTGTTTTCTATTGTATTTGTATGACAGCTTCTGAAGATGACCGAAAAAAATAAAAAAGTAGATTGAAACGTAAAACGAGATCTAGTTTAGTTTAGTAGAGAAAAACCAACGAATAAAACAAACGGTGACCAAAACCAAATAATATGAACATCCTAAGCAAATGAGTACGTTAGGCCTGTATAACAGAGAAAACCTTAACTTATCAGTTGGCTTACATCTTTAGCTTGTTTCCTACGTATTTCAATTGTTTACAGCAGGTAGAATGTCTTTATTGTGAAAAAAATATGAATTTTAAAACGTGTATTTTTAGGGCTGGCCGGAAAGGTTTGGGGCGAAATGGACACCCATCCATATTTAATGCTAATTCTTTGATTGTTTTGAACAGTTAAGTAAATTGCCTACGAAGATCAATAGCACAGTAGCACAGATATGATACTTCTTCTAAGACGAGTTTACATCAAAGTTAGCCTAAACTTTAGGCTAAATCTAAAATAATCGGACTGGTTTTTATCTAAACTGTCTAAAACGCCTAACAGTATACAATGAGCGTACACTCATTGCACAATTATGGGTCACTCAAGGAACAATCATTTCATAAAATGAGTCGTTTTACATACAAAAATAACACTTTCATTATTTTTATTTTATATTCTCTTCATTGAAACTCCTTTTTATTGTTTTATATACAAATTTGCTTGTAAAATTCACTTTAGACGGTGAAAATTACTAAAATATTGGTGAATAATGAAAACCACAATAATGGGTCAAAATTGGCTGTGTAACAATTATGGGTCAATTTGTTGCCTATTATGGGTCACTCAAGAGGAATCGGCTCAACAATAATTGACTATCAAACGCAAAGCTAAATTGCGCAGGTGGCGCTTTTCTAAAACAGTGAATTACGAATCCTAGACTAAATTGCTAATGATACAAATGGAAGAAAAGTGAAATTATTGCAGATTCTCATAACTTATATGCAATGTATTGACCAGAAATATGTTATTTTTGCTTCCAAAGTTGAAAATTTCGTGTTACCTAACCTCACATTTGATCGCCAATATTTTGTCTATTTTTTAATGAATGATCACTTATTCTCGATAGATCAACTATAGTAGAATCTAAAACTGGTCTCAAACCTCTTAACGAAGCGTGTTTGCGCGATTTGGAATCAATTTTTCAAAATTGGGATAAAATCTTCAACACAACCACCGATAAACGCCTAAAAGTATGCAATGCCCATGTACGCAGAACTGTCAATATTATGCTGCACAAAAAGTGACCCATAATTGTGTGATTTTCGGTGTTCCTTGGCACAATAATGAGTCACTTAAATTTTGAAATTTTGAAAATCATTGAAGCTAGCTTTTACAGAGCTTACGAAAGCAGCGCACGCACTTTCCGATATTCACAATCGAAGCGTTACTTTGACAGATGGTTTTGCGCCGAACAAAAAATATCGAAAATATGTATGTTTTGACGTATAAGCCCGTGTGCGATACGTATAGTGACCCAAAACAAATCAACTTATGAACGAAAAATGATAATGGCTAACAAAAGCTTGCAATTATTTAGTATTTATCTATTAAAGTGGAAAGTGACTAATAATTGTGTGTGACCCATAATTGTGCAATGAGTGTACATCTATTCGTAATTGCCAGTGTTCACTGCAAATTTTGTTTGCTGGTATTCAGCAAGTTTTGCTGATTTTTTTGTGCTGATTTCATTCAGCAATACGATTATACTGAGTATCAGCAATGATTTTTCAGCTTGCTGAACCATCTAGCAATTTTGACAGTTGATCAGCAATGTTGTGCTGATACTCAGCAGAAATTTTGCTGAAATTCAGCAATTTATTTTGCTGATTTTTTTGTGCTGGAAGCATTTCAAAAAATTTGGTGTGTTCATTTCGCCCCGAATCGACTACAACATAAAAATTGCTATTTTGAGTCAATTCTTATCAAAAATAAAATATTTCATCCATTGCTAAATCTGCGTATACATGCAGAAAAGGTAGCAATTCACTATTTTTTATGGTGGACACACTCAAACACTCGTAATGCCTTATTTGCTGCTGCTTCGAAATTATAAGAACTTCACCATATGAAAAACATATTTCGATTTTAATGATATTCTGGTTATTTTGAAGGATATCAAATGTTATATTTGAAAAATAGAACAATGACTTATTCCTTTACACTTATGCATTAAAAGTTTAACATAAAAGTCAAAGGTTTTGACAAAAATAGGGGTGTCCATTATACCCCGATTTCTCCTACGATATGTAGATCGTTTCCTAAAAGGGGCATCAAAATGTAAACCTCTCGAATTGAAACCCGAATCAGTACTTACCTACTTCATCATGCAGACATAATTCTTAAGAACCTGATGTTTAGTGAAAAAATCTAATTCCTAAAAAAAAAACATTTGTCATAGTGAGTAAACGGATCCAGAAACCAAAGAAATTGTTGACAGCTTGAAGGCAGAGCGCTATGATGTGGATGACTTATTTGGTAAGTGAAAAATTAGGAAAGTTTTGTTTACTCGCCAGGTTGAGAAGTACATAGCGGATATCTGCAAGTGCTTTTTTGTCATGAATTGGTTGAGGGATACGTCGCGAAGGCCTTCGTCGAGACCTCGAAGTTCACGAAAACAAGAAAGATTTCGACAAAAACTTTATACACTACACATGCATGATGGAAGGATACCGGATGAGCTAAGTACTGGGACACCACATCCGAACAAAACATCCGTGCCAGATTCCGCATCCACCCCATGGTCAGCACCAGAAACTCAACGACCGAGCCCAACGGAACGAATTCGTGTGAGCCAGATTCCTCCGGCCGAAGTCAATCAGTGCTGGAAGATGTTGTGACCATACATGGATTGCAATTTGCAAGCTGTTTTATTCACACAAACCAAAATTACGGAGGTGATGGAAGAGTGTGAAAGCATAATCCATCAAATAAAATTAATAGTGAGCAGGGATGCCACATACCTATACAGATTTTTCTGCAATCATGCAGATTTTCTCGCAGCTATTCATATCGAATTCTGTATATCAGTATTACAGATGTTAGGAAATGATACAGATTAAACAGATTTTTCCGAAATTTACAGATATTCTGCGAAATATTACAGATTTCATACAATTTTTTGGGAAAAAAATAGTGATACAGATTAAAAAGATGTTTGAAAGGCAAAATACAGATTTATTTTTTCCGTACATCTAAAACGCCTAACAGTATGCTATGCGCATACATCCGTTCGTGATTGCTAGTGTTTATTTTGCTCCGAATCGACTACAACATTAAAATAGCTATTTTCTGGTCAAAAATAAAATACTTCATTCGTTGCCAAACCTGAGCACTATCAAAGATTACTTCAAGAGTGAAATAAAATGTCAAGGATCTCGCTCGACTAGATAGGGTGACGAAGGGTATTATCGACAGGTTTGTTCTCTTCGTCATGAGGGGTTTTTGTGGACCAAATTACTTGAAATTTGGACATTTAACTCAGCTTGGTTGGGAAGGATTTGAGGCCAACTCTGAGTTCAACGCGTTCCAAAAAAACCCTCCATGACGAAGAGAACAAAACTGCCGGAAATACGTAAGTTCCTCTATTTCAAAAGCGAACAGCAGATATAAAAAAAAACTGAAGTAAACAACTTACTTACGCAAATTCAACATTTAGAGGGTACACAATTCCGAAAAACCTATTCGTGACGACACAGTTGAAGTCGTTCCAACAATACATGCCTATATCCGAAGCATGGTGCTGCTCCTCAACGTCGCGTATAGAATCCCACTGAAGAAGTGGCGCATCAACAAGGGCAACGAGGTGTTTGCAGAGCGACAACGTAAAATAGGAGAAGAGTTTAAGAAAATCGGCCTAAGGATAAGTGAACCTTTCCCATCCGGCGGTTAGTTCATGGTTTTTTGGTACAGTTATATTAGAGTGTTATTATTATTTTATTTGTAGGGAATGCAAACGACGGAAACACATCTTGTAAGTTGAAATTATTCATCGTGTTGCCACAATTGGGTTTTAAAATTTTGAAAAAAGTATTGAGTTTTTGTTTTTATACGATAGAGCACCTTTTTCTGAGCCACTATGATTTTTTCAAATTTTTAGAACTCAATTTTGCTAACTAAAACCAATTTCAATGAGATTTTTTGAAATCACGTTTTGACAGCTGGGCAACTGCTTGACAGCACCGCCCAGTACAAAATGCGGCGAGGGGTGATTCGACAAATCGCTCCCATACAAACTTCAAATTGATTTTAAAATAGGTTCCCGGGCACCAAAATTCATGAAAATTTGGATTTCGCCTCAGTTTGGCATGCAGATTCAGAATATGAGATTATCTCAACGCTGCTAAAGAAGCCAATTGCTTTCGTGCTATCCTCTAAGCTTGAATTTGACATGGAGGCTTTTCAAGAGTATGCGGAAGCCACGAGAAAGCTGTTCGTACAGCTGTACGGGTTCTATACATTATCATAGAATTCTGGTTCACAGAATTCTGGTGTACGGAGCAACCATTTTATCAGAAATTGTGAAATTCCAATTAGACTTTTGTCTGAAGAATCGCAAGAGCGACGAAATAAATCCATCCGAAATGTTCAACAATGTAAAACTTTAAGCATTTTTCGTACACTGTGTTGCTTCCTAATTCTCTTAGATTTTACGGCCTCACATCCGATAAACACGGCACATTGTGGTAAAATGTAATTAACAAGAATTACACATGCATTTATTTATTGCCCCAACGACGTACATTAAACAAACAAACTCCCTTTAGGACTGCTCTACATTCTCGGTGCCATGTGTCACACATGGGCGAACAAAAGGCACCCATTAGCTTATGGCAGCTAGAGAACAGGTCACCCCAAACGCGCTGACCCCTACTTTTCTGAATGGATAGGTTCGTTAGCGTTCGCATCCTGCACAGATATTTGCTTCTACATATATCCCTAAACGCACGGACGGGGGTAAAACGCCATGGCCCTAGTGGCAGATGATTATCAGCATCCGAGGCAAATGTATCACGTACAATAAAACATCAATTAAAAGGTTCGAAAGTATCGTATTTACCCAGAGAAGGGAGGCAGGAATGGACAAACGAAATGTTAGATTGTTTCTAAACGTGTTACATACGAAAGAGGGCGAGAAAACTGCTGTTCCGTTTTATTGATTAATTTTTGTTCGTTAATTTAATTAATGTCCGCAATATTCAATGTGTACAGATGAGTAAACATGTCCGTAAAGCAATTACTTTTACTGCGACGTGTGATGTATGTTCATTTGTTAAAATTATTCATCGCAGCAGAAATTAGGTGGCCAAATAGCCGATTTGGCAATCGCACAGGTATTCAGCAAGGCCTGAGAAAACTAGCTGAGATGCTGTCGATTTGTTCAATTTTCGGTCGGCCGAATGTGTGGTGGTGGGTTTTGGTTTTGTTCCAAACTTAGATCGAATAGAAACATTTTTATTACGAGAACTTTCCGAGATCCAACGAATATCTTTAGCTAAAACTCTTGGATTGAGCACCAACGTATTAATTTTGAATGTTCTCATCTACAATCTGGATGAGCTTCAAAGAACCACAAACTGTGGCCGATGAATTTTATGTTCGGACGTTATTCCAACAAGCTGGCCTCCGCTGCTTCTGCAGACAAAGCAGAAGACGCTGCATCAGCATAAATTTTACATCCCAGCAGCAGATAAAACACACTTGTTTATATAAATTTTTAAGAATGCTCCACTCTCTCGGCTTCAATTTCCGCTCCTTTCTTGCGGAAAGCTTCCCGTCGATGGTCGGTTGGTTTTGTGCTTGAAGACCGTACAACAAATCGTCGCTTTCCGAAGATATGCTTCAGTCAACCAGCGAGGTGAGGAAGGCCGCCAAAATGCCGACACAATCCGGACGTTGGAAAAATTGCAGACATCAGAAGATTCCTCCACCACCGTCCAGAGCGCCAGGACAGATCTTCCTTACTGCGGAAGGCAACTGCTCGAGCCGCGACCGGTGCTAAGATTATTCTTTCGTTCGGCACATTTTTCCAATACAGAAAAGAAAGCATCCGGAGAAGGAGGGGGGATGGCATCGAGGCAAAAAGCATTCTTTCGATATTTTTTCTTCTATTTTCGTTGTTTGCCCCCATGCTAGTTCGATATGTCTTCCGGCGGAGCCACTCGCTCTTGGGCAGACTTCCGAAAAGCATATTTTATTTATAGATCTCATATGCTAGCCAAATTTGGAGCTCCAGACTTCAATAAGTCACCACCGGGTAGCTACCCGGAAGAAACAAGCAAAAACTCCGAGCAGTTTACATGTGCTGCACTCAAGTTCTACCATTTCATACACTTTTAATTTGCGAGTCATGCCAATTTAATGCTTATTCCAATCCATTAAAACTTGTGTAAAATTGTTCTCTGCTTCTCGTTCTAATTTCGAATTCATTCGAATCGTAGGCTGAATAAATATATGTCTAGGCAATGCAACTATTGGCTAGTTCTGGTCAAGCGTGCAAGTCCTGTGTTGTTTCTATTGCAGCGCAAAATATAAACCTCTTCTTGCAATTTTATATTTATAGCACACATCGAAACTTAATTTACTGTTTGGCATTGTTTCATTTCAACATTTTACCGTTTTTTTAAACCACATTAAAAAAGCAATGCTTATTGTTGCCTAGAGTGACTACTAGAGTGCATCCTCCTAGATAAGGCTAAAAATGTTGAAATTTAGAGATGGTGCAAAAGCCTCAAAGTAGTTTTTTAGCACAGTCATTGCACATACAGCCGAGGCGGTAAACGCACGGGTATTCAGCATGACCATGCTGAGGGTGACGGGTTCGATTCCCGGTCGGTCCAGGATCTTTTCGTAAAGGAAATTTCCTTGACTTCCTTGGGCATAGAGTATCTTCGTGCCTGCCACACAATATACGCATGCAAAATGGTCATTGGCAGAGGAAGCTCTCAGTTAATAACTGTGGAAGTGCTCATAGCTGAGAAGCAGGCTTTGTCCCAATGAGGACGTTACGCCAAGAAGAGAGAGAGGGTCATTGCATATTTATGGGTCACTCACAATTATTAGTCAGCCAGTTGATCATTCTATTCAGATAAGATTGACCCATAGTTGTGGGTGACCCATAATTGTGCTATGACTGTAATAAATGTACTTGCACTTTAATTGTCATAGTTTTCTCAATTTTCAACCAATTGTCAATCTTTTTGCATAGTTAAATAAATATTTGAATAAGTTTGTAGAGCCAGAACTTTTTTCCTTGAAATATGAGTTAAACGAGGTTTTATGCATAGTTTTCTTTTATTCACTCAAAAATTAACCTTTAACTTTTCACCTGCGTGAATGAATTCACAATTCAAAGCTTTAGTCATGCTTCCAAAGATATTTTTCAGTCTAAAAATAACTTGAATAAACTATGTTAACTGGCCAGTCAGTGTTCTGCGTACACGGTTACAGAAGTTACACAGATTGGTGTACTACTAGATCAGCCTCGCCGCTGTGTCAAATGTACACAGATACTTTTCCGGCTCCAGCGCTGACATGAAAACAAAATTAACAATTATTTTTGCACTGATCGGTTCCTGATAATGCATGTCATCGTTCAGAGAAAATTAGTTATGAACTTTGCTCCCATACCAGCGCTAGAGCCAGAAAAGTGACTGTGTACATTTGACACAGGGGTGGAGGCTGATCTAGTAGTACACAAATCTGTGTACATTGTACACAAGCCTGTGTTGTTTCGTTTTAGGGTGTAGTAGTTAGTTGTGCAAGTATTGCATTGCTCCGAGTATTGCCGTGATGAGCAGAAGAGCGCATATGCATCCGCTTTCTCTCTCGCTCTCTCGCCCCCGTTGTTGTTTTGCACAATTTCTTCATTCCCTCTCACGTCGTAGTAGGCCTCAAACTGTGCTCCGTGGGGAGAATCGGTGTAATACGCGCCGTTTGGGTAACTTATTTGGCGGTCGATTTGAGTATAGGTCGTATCAGCGTAGCAATTACAGCAAACATACGACCTATTCAAATGGAACGCTAGTTATATTATTGTGAAATAAAGGGTGGTTCCTATAGTTTGACTGATGCTTGTCAAATATTATTTCCAAAGAGCTCAATGTATTATCTCTCATAAAGTTATTGGCATTTTCGACAGAAAAAGAACTTATCTAGAAGCCATAGAAAAACAGTCATAGCTCTGAAAATCCATGAGATACAAACTTGACGATTTCATCAAAATTGTGAGACATTCAAAATTCTATAAGTGTTTAAACAAAGTAATGCAAAAAAAAAAATCAATATATGATGTTATATTGGATAAAAACCGTAAGAGAAAGTATGTATAATGCTTCCTTCGGCAAAGTTGCTCCAAGTTAGTTCCTATATAACTTTGTTAAACATTTTGTAAGCGTTTATTGAATTATTAAAACCAGATATTTCTATCACTCAAAGTAGAGGGTCCACCCTAATTTCACAATAATGAAGAAATTTTACTAAAACCAACAAAACTATAATTTCAGGCACAAATACTCTGTTTTATGTTGTATGTTCAGTGTTAATGTTGTATAGCAATAATATTACTTTTTTAGTCCGGTCCTCTTGAAAAAGGCCAAATATATCAGCCGGAGCCTCCTGAAACGGACTAAAATACGCTGTAACGGCTCTGAAATTCTCCAAAACGCTTGAAACCTTTTGGAACGTCCTTGAACCTTCTGAAAATTCCTAAGATCCCATGGAACACTCCTGAAGTGCCTAAAACAACCGGATCACCCATGGAACGTATACGAAACCCTCAGTAATAACCCTGAATCCCCTTGAAAACCCCTTAAATCCACTGGAACGCCTCTGATACTTCTTGAAACCCTCGGAAACTCCATGGAACTGCTTTGAAACCCCCTGCAATATCCTCAAAACGCCTGGAACGCCATCAAAATCTTTCGGAACGCCCAGACACTGTTTGAAACCCTTGGAACACCTTTAAAATGCACTGAAACATCCCACCAAAAAACATCTGGAGCTCCCCTGAAAACCTCTGAAATGCACCTGAAATTCTCTAAAACTCCTAGAAGGTGCTTAAATTCCCTTGAATGCCCCTGAAGTTCCTGAAATGCCCCTGAAATCCCATGGAATACCTCTCAAATCTACCGGAACGTCCTGGAATCACTGGAAAACTCTTGTCACGCCCCTGAAAACCCGTAAAACGCCAAAGAAACATTCATAAATTACGTCCATCATTTGGGGGAGGATAGGCGGTCTCGAAAAGTGTGACAATACGTATCTTAGAGGTAGGCAAATAGCGTGACAGAGGGTGGAGGGAGCCTGAAACCCCTAAAACGCCATTAAAATACCCTGGAACACTCCTGATACGCCATTAAAACCCTTGGAGCTCTCCTGAAACCCTCGATACAGTTCCAGAAACGCTCTAAAACAGCCCCAAAACCCCTGAATTACACTGTCCCTAAAATCCCCTGGAATACCTTTTAAACCTCCAGAAACAGCCCTGAAACTCCTAACATTCTACTAAAATCCTCCATAACGCCCCTGAAACTGCTTGAAAACCTTTCGAAGACCCATAATCCTCTTGAAAACTTCTGAAATCTCCTGGAATGCTCCTGAAACCACATGAAAACTCCTGGAGCGCTCCTGAAACCCCTAATATTCCCCTCAGACCAATTCAATTCCAAACCCCTCCCCCTCCCCCTCCTACACGAAACCGCTATGGAACCACTGGAAAACCCTTAAAACTCCCTGGAATACCCATGAAACCACTGAATGCCCCTGAAATCCCCTGGAAAATCCCTGTTACGCCCCTGAAATCTCCTGTAACGCCCTGGAACTCCTCTAATATACCTTGAAACCCATGGAAAACCACTGAAAGCCGCTGGAATACCTTTAAACTCAAGTAACATTTTTAAGGCAAATAGTCCGTGCCTCAAGGATGAAATTTGCCACTTTTTGAATGTGCGATTTGCACTAAGTTGCTCTTCCGTTCCGTGCAAATAGCCTAGAAGGGGATTTTAGAACTACCATAAAAAAAGAAGATAATAGGTTTTTTGCCGAGTTTTGAAACTCCTACAAGACTAACACACCATCGAGATGTTAGATCCTTCTGGAACAGCCCTGAAACCACTGGAATTCTACTAAAATCCTCCATAACGCCCCTGAGACTCCTTGAAAACCTTTGGAAGACCCATAAAGCTCTTGAAATCCCCTGGAATGCTCCTGAAACCACTAGAAAACTCCTGGAGCGCTCCTGAATCCCCATGAAACACTGGAAGCGTTTTTATAGAGTTTTTTCTACGAATTTCAGTGATTTTGGTACTGGACAGCATAGGAAAGGTGGAATATGATGCAGAATATTTTTTTTTTTCAGGATATCCTAGGCCATCCAAACTGTTCTTGAGTTTACATCCTAAAGTCTACGGATGTAACTGTGAATTCTTTCATTGTTCAAAGCTACGATTTGTAATCTATCATGTCCAATAAGTCTTCTGAAAGTTTAATAGACAGTATCAGATCAGTCGGGATATCCTAGGTCATCCAAACTGTTCTTGAGTTCATATCCTAAGGTGTGCAGGTGTAACAGAAACTTCTTTCATAATACAAAGTTACGATTTGTAATCTATCACGTCCAGTAAGTCTTCTGAAAGTTCAATAGACAGTACCAGATCAGTCGGGATATCCTAAGTCATCCAAACCGTTCTTGAGTGTACATCCTAAAGTCTACGGATGTAACTGTAACTTTTTTCATTATACAAAGCTATCATGTCCAGTAAGTCTTCTGAAAGTTCAATAGACAGTATCAGATCATTCGAGATATCCTAGCCCAACAAACATGTTAGCTGTACAGCAGTGAAACAAACGAGTCTTAAGCAAACTTTAGCTTAAGAAACCGCTATTCAGCTAGTTATGTTTCTTGGGAGGTCATCCAAACTGTTTTTGAATTCAGATCCTAAAGTCTACACTGTCGTAATTCTGCAAAGTGACGTAAGCCCAATTCAATTTTTTGTCATTTTTTGGTATACTATGTATAATATCTGGTGTAAAAATAACACTGTGGTATGCCTGCTGTATTAGAATGCAAGATCTAGTTGTAATCTATCATCTTTGGAAAGGAACTTAGAGCCTGACCAAGAGTTTTATGCATAATAACCAAAAAAATCAGAGGGGTGTGTACAAGACACAATCGCATGACGTAAACTACGTAAAGCTGTTTGTTATGAACGACAAAAGACTACTATGCAATTTCTTTGGATCAATAATAGAATTTGTAATGGCTAATGGTTTTGAAAACCGTTAATTTTAACAGTGTAATTCTACAAGATTTTGGTGGATTCTGGGGATTTGTGTTGGAAATATTTATAACAAAGTTTGAAGAAATTCCTTTATAGCTATATACTGTACACACAAGAAGAAAGCGTACTCGGCGGTTTTGACACTTATGTGGCCAGCGTCACTTTGTCAGAAAATCTACCGTTTACTCTTTCTTAAAACTGCTCTCAAAAGGGCTGTTTGAACAAGAATTTGTTAAAAATATTGCATGTGTCATCAATAATTTCGTTGTTCTGCCAGCAAATGTCAGAACAGCGACAATGATAGGCTTTGTCAGAATAATTGGTTTGATAGTCTCAATTTTCAAACACTTGTTATGATGAAAAGGAATGCAATAGTGCAAAGGGCGCACTAGAGAAATGTTGCCTTTTCTGCGACAAGATGCGGTTTGATTTCCACAGAATGCTTTTGATGTAGTTGGTTCCAAATTCTTGGCGGCAGCAACTTTCTCGGAAAATTCATCGTAACCTCTTTCAGAAAACTGTTGGCCCTCTAAAGAACTGTTCGAACCAATTTTACAGAAAATTGAGATCCTATACGACAAAACACCAAATGCTTTCGAATAATTATCTCATTGAATATTTGTATAATTTCGATAAATCATGCAAATATTTAGGCAAAATTGTAAAGATTTACGAATTTTGCGAAGACTTACACACATTGAAATATGGCAACACTAAGCAATACATTTCATCAAAATGAAATTTTCTTCATCATCTGAAAAGAAGAAAATGTTTTCGAAATTGCCAAACAACTAGCACAGTTTAAACAAATTTGTATTGAATATCTCATGGTTGCGACGGAGCGCTATTCAATTTTCACACAGCGCTCATAGTGATTGACACTTGTGTCCCGGGCTTTCCTCCTCCTAAGAAAATTATTCTTTCACTCCTAGTCCTGTGGGACATTTTCGTTGCCCTTACAAGGGCTGTTTTACTGCAAGCGTGATCCAGCTGTGTAATTTTGTTGGCTTCTGCAAAGCTGCCCGGACGACCGATGAAGCCAGAATGAAGAAAGTTTCCGCTCCTGCCGCACCAGAGATCTGATCCAGTGTGAACTTATTAGCAGCCCCATTGGTACAGCGTACAGCGATGCGAAGACGACTAGCAACAGCCGACGACCACCGCGCCCGGCTAGCCAAAGCATACTGAAGGGAGAAGCAAACGGAGAAACTAGCTAGCTGTCCTCCGATGCGTTCCCTTCGAGGTATCACGAAAGAATGATGGAAGATGAGAAGAAGACAATAACTTATATACTAGACGGCTGTACGGCAAAGAAGTTCAAATTCCCCTCTCGCACGTGATTGGTTAGATGAAAGAGGGGTGAAAATTTGTGATGCCATACAGATTATTGCACAATGCATACCAATTGCTTTCGAATTATAATTATCTGATTGAGCTTTTGCAAATCGATCAGCACAATAATAATGTTTAACAAATAATTTCTATAAATCATGCAAATTTTTCGGCAAAATTGTAAAGAACATTCAAGAATTTTGCGAAGACCTACACACATTGAAATATGGCAACACTGAGTAATACATTTCATCAAAATGAAAATTTCTTCATCATCTGAGTTGAAGAAAATGTTTACCAATTGCCAAACAACTACCACAGTTTTCGCACATTAAATTTTGAATTGAATATTTCATTGTTGCGACAAAGCGCAGTTCAATTTTCACACAGCGCTCATAGTGATTGAAACTTATGTGTCCCGGGCTTTCCTCCTGAGAAAATTATTCGGTTCACTCCCGTGGGACATTTTCGTAGCCCTTTCAAGAGCTGTTTTAATTTACTTGCAGTATTACTGCAAGCGCGTCCAGCGGTGTAATTATGTTGATTCCAATGTTGGCTTGCGCTGCCCGGACGTCCGATGCAGCCAGAATGAAGAGCTGATCCGGTCTGGTTGGCGGCCCCACTGGTACCGCGCACGGCGACGCGGCGACGACTGGCAAGGCAAGTGGCAACAGCCGACGACCACCACGCTCGGCTAGCCAAAGCATACTGAAGGGAGAAGCAAGCGGAGAAACTGGCTAGCAGTCCTCCGATGCGTTCCCCTCGAGGTGTCGCAGAGGAATGATGGAAGATGAGAAGAAGACAATAACTTATATACTAAGCGACCAAGCCCAAAAATGTGCTCGCACGTGATTGGCTGGATAAAATTAAAACATAGGTTCACTTTTCCGCAATTTTCAATAGTTTACTGTTGAAAGTCAATAGTTTCCTCTATTTGACATGAAAGGGACATAGTTTTGCGATTGTTTGATGGAAAAATTTTAAAAATCGGTCAATAAATGGCTGAGTTATTAGCGTGCAAAATCTTTCATAATTTCGTGACGGTCGCAAAATTTAGATTTTCATTTTACACCCGGTGCCGTGGTACAGTACCGTACCTTCCCCATAGACGTAGTTTACGTCAAAATGGGCCAAAACTATCAATGTCGCTTACGTCACTTTGCAGAATTATGGTAGTACGGGTGTAACGGTAACTTCTTTCATCATACAAAGCTACAATTTGTAATCTATTTTGTCCAATAAGTCTGTTAAAAGTTCAAAAGACAGTGTCAGATCAGTCAAGATATCCTAGGTCATCCAAACTGATCTTGATTTTACTTGCTAAAGTCTACGGGTGCAACAGTAACTTTTTTCATTATACAAAGCTAGGATTTGTATTCTATTTTGTCCAGTAAGTCTACTGAAAGTTCAACAGACAGTATCAGATTAGCCGGGTTATACTAGGTCATCCAAACTGTTCTTAAGTTCGGGTCCTGTAGTAGACCTGAAGTTCTGAACTCCGAGATAGTTTGTTCCTTTATTGTCTCTAAATGACATTTGAGATTTCGTTTGTTTTAACACGAAACATGACTGATGAAGTGCACGGGTAATTCCTAACTGATCAGGGATGGGTGTGTTCTTTTCAGCCAATTAGATCTTTTCAGCCAATTAGATCTTTTCAGCCTTTTAAATCAGCAGAAGTTGATGCGATATTTCCAGCATTGATTCAAACCAGAGAAACGGTGTTGGTTCCACCACCAGTTAAGATGTTCAAGGCTAGTTTGAAATTGAATTACGTTCCATCAAAATGGAGACTTGTAAAAGTTTTTTTTATACCAAAAAAGAGGAAGCGAGACAAGACGCATCCAAAAGCATATAGGCCAAATAGTCTTTCTTCAGCTTTGTTAAAGACTATGGAAAAGGTTTTGAAGAATTTTATCAATTCTTTTTACAGAAAAGAACATCCCCTATTTGACTTCCAGTTTGCTTATCAATCTGGTAAGTCAACAGTAACGGCAATTCATTCGTTAGTAACAAAGGTCGATAAAACGTTTTCAGCAAAATAAAAAGCTCTCTGTGTTTTTAAGACATGTAAGCAGCTTTTGATAATGCCTCCTATTCTTCTATGAAGCGTGCCTCACCTTACTTTACCGATCAGGCCACTCGGTCCATGGCTGATTGTCTCCAGTTCCGCACTCTGCGTAGGGTCCGCAGATCGTCCTCTACTTGGTCGACCCACCTAGCTCGCTGCGCTCCACGTCTTCTTGTACCGGTCGGATGACTCTCGAGAACCATTTTAGTCGGGTTGCTATCCGACATCCTGATGACGTGACCCGCCCACCGTAGCCTCACGGTTTTCGCGGTATGGACGATGGTTGGTTCTCTCAGCAGCTGATGCAGCTCGTAGTTTATTCACCTTCTCCAAGTGCGGTCTTCCATCTGCACTCCGCCGTAGATGGTACGCAACACCTTGCGTTCGAAAACTCCAAGGACGCGTTGGTCCTCTGCACGTAGGGTACATATTTCGTGCCCATAGAGGACTACCGATTCAATCAGCGTTTTGTACATTGTTAACTTCGTGTTACGGCGAACTTTGTTTGATCCTAGAGTTCTGCGGAGTCCAAAGTAAGCTCGATTTTCTGCCACAATGCGTCTCTGAATTTCTCTGCTGGTGTCTTTGTCGGTGGTTACCAGTGAGCCCAAATACACGAATTCTTCAACCGCCTCGATTTCCGGCTGTTCGAGTCCGTATGAAGTTGATCATCAATATTAACTTCTTTTCTCGATCAGCCTAGATAGCTGTGTAGTGTCGGTAGCGATTGTCTCAATTGGCTAAGAATAACACTACGGATCGCCTGTACTGGCGGTAAGAATCCACCAACAGGTGACCCCTAATTCATTGTGATGCGGCTTTATGCTTACCGTGCCTAGGAATGAATGGCTAGGGGGGTCTAATAAAAACCTAACCGCTAACGGAGCCTGTGGAGTACCAGGGCGCCCTCCACAGTATGTAGCCCTTACTGCGCTAACCGGAGCAATGGTGCAGTGGACCTTGTGTTTCTCCGAGACAATCAGCTGCCCTTCTTTAGTCTCACTTGAGGCTAAATAAGGGCGGGATTATGAAGATGTTGTTAATTAGTTTAAATTTTCACCTATATGGTTTCGCTATATGCGTTTTACACAGTGTATTCTGTGTATCCTCGCCTTTGGCGTTTTCCAATCGATACCGATTTGGTTTTATTGTTGCTGTTCTTTGTTGTGCTGTTGTTGCGAAGAGTTTAATCTTACCTAGTTTGGGTAGTGGCTACGGTTAGGATAGCTCAGATCAATCTTCAGCATAAAAGAACAGCAACGATCAATCTTTGCAGACTTATGCAAAATGGTACATACAGCCCAAGTGGCCTTGGTACAAGAACCTTACTTTCGTAAGGGAAATTTCTATCTAGGAAACCTTGTGAACCCGGTGTTTGCCACTATCAGTAAACATGAAATGGCAAACTCGCGTGTCATGCCTCGAGCCTGTGTGCTTGTCAACAACGCAATAGTTGCTACACTCATCTCTGAACTAACCACCAGAGATGTATGTGCTATCACAATTGATGTATCTGTTGGAAACCTCAACAGGAAATACGTCTATTGTTCTGTGTATTTACCACATGATGAACCATCCCCTACGGATGCTTTCAAATAAGTCATCGCATACTGCACTTCAAAGGCCTTCCGCTAATTGTTGGCAGTGATGCTAATGCTCACCATATCATCTGGGGCAGCTCAGACATTAACTTGAGAGGCTCCAGTTTGATGGAGTACTTAAGTAGTACAGATCTTGCATTACTTAACATAGGCAACCGCCCAACCTTCATGGTATCTGCTAGAGAGGAAGTGTTAGATATAACGCTTTGCTCTAGCAGAATTAGTCACGAGCTGACCAATTGGCATGTGTCAGATGAAGAATCTTTATCTGACCATCGCTATATCTTTTTTGAACATTTAAATGTTACTTCGCAAACATTGCGTTTCAGGAATCCTCGGTCAACCAACTGGGATCTTTATACTGATTTGGTTGCAGCCAAATTTCATGGATATTCACCATCCATTGACACTCCAAGTGATTTAGATGATGCCGTTGATACTACAACGACCTTCATCATGGAAGCTTTTGAAGAAGCATGCCCTCTACGGTCTGTGAAGATCACAAGAGGAACCCCTTGGTGGAACTCTGATCTGGCGAAACTCAGGAAACAATGTAGAAAGAGTTGGAACAGACGACGTTCGGCTGGTTCGGAGGCTTTCAGGTCGGCTCGCAAGGCCTACAGGAAAGCTCTCCGGTCTGCCGAACGATCCGGCTGGAAAAACCTTTGTACAAATGTTTCCAGCTTGAGTGAAGTCAGTCGGTTAAACAAAATCCTTGCGAAATCTAAGGATTTCCGGGTGAACGAACTTCGTTTGCCAAATGGCGATTTGACTTAATCTGATGAGGAAGTTCTGGAATGCTTATTCAGCACACACTTCCCTGGATGTGTGGATATTACATCTTCGGATGATCCTGATGTCTTTTCTTGTAGTTATGATTCTTTAGCTTCGGCTCGGAGTATTGTAACTATAGAATCGATTGAGTGGGCTCTTAATAGCTTTGCTCCTTTCAAATCTCCTGGGGCAGATGGGATTTATCCTATTTTGCTTCAGAAGGGATTTGATTATTTCAAACATGTTTTGAAAAAACTACTTGTTTGCAGTTTTGCTACAGGGTATATTCCCAAATCCTGGAGGGATATTACTGTAAAGTTTATTCCGAAAGTGGGTCGTGCGTCGTATGAAGAAGCAAAGAGTTTCAGATCTATCAGTTTGACCTCTTTTCTTCTGAAATGCTTAGAACGCATTGTGGATCATCACATCCGTGATGTTCATCTGGCCAACGTGCCTCTTCATGTGAACCAACATGCCTACCAATCTGGTAAGTCCACTGTGATTTTTCTACACAAGGTTGTTTACGATATCGAGAAAGCATTCGCTCAAAAGCAATCTTGTTTGGGTGTTTTCTTAGATATCGAGGGTGCCTTTGACAACGTGCCTTTCGATGCCATATTGGAAGCCGCACGGAGTCATGGTATATCTCCAACGATTTCCAATTGGATTCACCATATGCTCAAAAACCGATATCTCTTCTCGACATTGCGTCTAGCAGGGATTAGGAAATTGAGTGTTTGTGGATGCCCCCAAGGGGGAGTCTTATCACCGCTTTTGTGGAATCTCGTAGCAGATACGCTATTGAGGCAACTCAATAATAGCGGTTTTCCTACTTATGGTTTTGCCGACGACTACCTAACATTGTTAGTTGGTATGTGCATCAGAACCCTTTTCGACCTGATGCAAAACGCCCTTCAGGTAGTTGAGGGTTGGTGTCGCCAATATGGCCTTTCGGTTAATCCGAGTAAAACATCTATTGTTCTTTTCACGGAAAGGCGAAACCGTAATGGCGTTCGACCTTTGCGTCTCTTTGATTCTGAAATCGATGTGACTGAACAGGTAAAGTACGTTGGAGTCATTCTTGATTCCAAGCTTTCCTGGACACCTCACATTGAGTTCAGAATCAAGAAAGCTTGTATGGCCTTCGGGCAATGCCGGCGTACTTTTGGTACAACTTGGGGTCTAAAACCCAAATATATCAAATGGATTTACACAACTGTGGTTCGGCCAATATTGGCTTATGGATGTCTTGTGTGGTGGCAAAAGGGCGAAGTGAGAACGGTTCAATCAAAATTAGGCCATCTCCAAAGGATGTGCTTAATGGCGATGTCTGGAGCGTTCTCTTCAACTCCCACGGCAGCGCTCGAAGTTCTCTTTGACGTTGCTCCACTACACATTCATCACAAACAAGAAGCACTTTCTTGCACTTACCGTCTACGGGTACTCGGTCTACTAGAGGAAACTCCTGTGAACCGCAGTTCAACACACACCTCGTTGTTTCCACTTTTGGTGAATTGGGACAAAATTGTCCTTGCTCCAAGTGATCTTACAATTGCTTGTAATTTTCCATACAGGACATTTTCCACGAAATTCCCTTCCCGGGAGGAGTGGACATCTGGTTATCTGGAGAGAAGTATTTCAGACGGCATCGTATGTTACACTGATGGCTCCCTTCTCGAAGGTCGAGCAGGTGCTGGTGTTTATTCTCGTGAGCTAAGGCTGTATCAGTCTTATTCACTTGGTAGACACTGTACCGTTTTTCAGGCCGAAATCTTTGCTCTTATGTGCGGAGTGCAATCAGCACTTCAGCAGCACGTAATGGGCAAAGTAATATACTTCTGTTCAGATAGCCAGGCTGCTATTAAAGCACTTGCTTCGGCCAACTCCAGGTCGAAGATAGTTATCGCTTGTCGAACTCAAATCGAGGAGCTGAATTCAGCAAACGCTGTTCACCTTCTATGGGTACCTGGTCATTCTTCCATCGCTGGAAATGAATTGGCTGATGAGTTAGCTCGCTCTGGAGCATCACGTGACTTCATTGGCCCTGAGCCAGCTATTCCGATATCGAAGTGTTGGGTTAAGCTTCAGATTCACACCTGGGCTGTCACTCAACACATACAATATTGGAATAGTTTGGAGTCATGTCGTCAAACCAAATTGTATAGTGCTGAGCCAACTCTACGGGTGGCGAAGTATCTAACTAATCTGTCTAAGCAGAATTGCAGCATTCTGGTCAAAGCATTGACTGGCCACTGCCGACTCAGCTATCACATGGCGGATATTCAGCAAGCTGATTCATTTGCCTGTGATAGCTGTGAATCCGATTATGGAACTTCGTATCATTTGATATGCAACTGTCCAGTTTTCGCGCAACTGCGTTTCCGAGTATTCGGTAAACACTTATTAAGTGAAACTGACTTCAGAAACCTGAATCTTCAGGATATTCTGTTGTTCTTAACCCGCTGTGGTAAAGAGCTATAGATAGGCTCTCTTTCGCTTTATGCGTTATTACAGTGCCATTTCAGGGCGCTGTTTGAACCCATTGTGGTACGCTTGTGCGTTAGTACCCTCTTCCAGGGTATTTTTCCTATTTCCCTACCTGTCCCTATCCCCATCCAAATCCTTTTTCCTTCCTTTTCCCTCAGGTAGATGATGAAATAGGCTGTTATTTTGGCAATGGCACAAATGTCCCAAATGGAGGATAACGTGCCTCTGGAGCCGGCCTTCTGATACCTGATACCTGATACCAGTGAGCCCAAATACACGAATTCTTCAACCGCCTCGATTTCATCACCGTCGATAAAAATTCGGGATGTACTTTGTCTTCGACAAATTAATGACTAATCCGATTCGCCTGGCTTCACTCTTTAGTGGGATGTACGTTTCCGCCATCGTCTCAAATTTACGAGCAATAATATCAATATCATCAGAGAACCCAAGCAGCTGAACGGACTGCGTGAAAATCGTTCCACTCGTGTTTATCCCTGCTCTCCTAATTACACCCTCTAAAGCAATGTTGTACAGAAAACACGAAAGACCATCACCTTGCCGTAATCCGTAAGATTCGAAGAGACCCGAGAGTGTCCCTGATACTCGAACTGCGCACATGACTCGATCCATCGTCGCCTTAATCAATCGTATCAGTTTATCTGGGAATCCGTATTCGTGTATAATCTGCCATAGCTGTTGTCGATTGATTGTATCATACGCCGATTTGAAATCGATGAACAAGTGATATGTGGGCACGTTGTATTCGCGGCATTTGTGCAATACCTGGCGGATGGCGAACCTCTGGTCCGTTGTAGCGCGTTCACGTTCACCCATAAATCCAGCCTGATATTGCCCCACGAACTCTCTTGCAATCGGTGATAGACGGCGGCATAAAATTTGAGAGAGTATCTTGTAGACAGCGTTCAGTAGTGGTAGTTCCCGCAATCCAACTTGCCGCCCTTTTTGTAGATGGGACACACGATACCTTCCATCCATATTCCTCCGGTAATTGTAGAGCAGGTCGTGATATCTCATTTTAGAAGACACGATTTGTTGAAGGTTGTCACCCGAATGAATCTTTATTCAAAATCTTAACTTAAGCTAACCCCTATTTACTGGAGGTATCTGAAGTCCTTATTTACGAGTTAACCAATCAGTGATCGATGCACTGATCGGGAGAGAGAGAATATGTTGAAAGAGAGACCATCGAGTCAGCGCTGTCGCACAGCATGGCGCCTTGGCAACAGCCCTGCCTGGGAACAGCCATAAAACAATAACCCCGTAAGTTGACACTTACTTGGGAAACGCTTATGCAATGTAACAGCCATCAGCCTTATGGGTTGATGACTGCCGATGTCTAGCGTTGACTCAGCATGACGCCAAGAAGGAATTGAAATTGGACATCGTTCGATGACATGTGTGAAGCATATGTCACATAATACTTCCTCCTCCCAAATCTTGGTAATGACCCAGTGTAGTGCTCTCACCAGTGCTTCTCCACCGTATTTTAGAAGCTCGCTTGGTAGTTGATCTGCTCCAGCGGCTTTGTTGTTTTTCAACCGGCCAACCTCCTCCTCAATTTCTTGGAGGTCAGGGGCCGGAAGTCTTTCGTCCTGTGCACATACTCCTAGATCTGTTACCACGCCAACTGCGGTACTTGCAACGTCACCATTGAGGTGCTCATCGTATTGCAGCCGCCTCCTCTCGACCACCTCACGCTCGCTCGAATATTTTCGAGATTATCTCGGCACATGCCTCTGCTTGTGGCACGAAGCCTCTGCGCGAGCGGTTCAGCTTCTCGTAGAACTTTCGTGTGTCCTTAGCGCGGTACAGCTCTTCCATCGCTTCGCGATCTCGTTCTTCCTACTGGCGCTTCTTCATCCGGAAGACTGAGTTCTGCCTGTTCCGCGCCTGTTTGTAACGTGCCTCATTCGCTCTCGTACGGTGTTGCAGCATTCTCGCCCATGCTGCATTCTTCTCGTTTTTCAACTGTTTACATTCGCCGTCGTACCAGTCGTTTCTGTGATTCGGAGTCGCGAAGCCTAGTGCTGATGGGATGGTGCAAATAGCGTATAAAGATTACAGAAATATGGCATTACGATTATTGTATGGTGTTGAAAAAATCAGGTATCAGAAGGCCGGCTCCAGAGGCACGTTATCCTCCATTTGGAACATTTGTGCCATCGTGCGATGCTCACCCCATAGGTACAGGAGCGATGCATAAACAGCAAGGAACAACACAATACTCTTCAGGCACGTCCTCAGGCCTAGGCCTCTGCGTAATGTGGATTTCCTGACCACGCAGGTACAGAATTTGAACACTCTGTCCTTCTGTGTTTCGTAGCGCAGTGTGATACATTGTCAAACATTCATACTCGGTATCAATACTGGATGGAATATTAAATTGAAAATTATTTAACAACTTCAATATGATGTCCTAGAGTTGGATTTATTAAACAAAACTTATATTAAAGTACTCTTTTTCAATAAAATATACGATTTATTTAAAGTAGGCTTTCAATTACTTGAGCCATTGTTTACCTTTAGGCGTTAATCGCGGTTTAGAAGATTTTAATCCTGGAATAATTCAAAAAGTACTTTACCGTAAATCAGGGTCAAATTGACCATTCTGGTACAATATTGTAATTCCATACTAGCAACTCTTGAGCGTCGTAATGATCCTAAACTGTTTACGTCCCCTGGTTCGTAGATGTCTAGAGATGAGTGTAGACTTTTATTTATTTTATTTTTTTGAAGTTAGTATTGCCTTAGTTTTTTTTAGGAATTTGCAAAGTATTTCTCATTTAGCTGAAATCTTTGCTACTAAACAATCGATTGCTAATAGGACTTCCCGTAAATTCTCTGTTATAACATTTTTGTGGAGCCTTGGAAGAGTACTAAATAGTTAAAAAATGTTCATTTATTGTGATAGAAATCACTTATTTCAAATGGAATTGCCTACCTTTAGGCGTTTGAGGGGGAAATTTGAAAATTTAATTTTGCATTTAAAGTAATAAATTCACTAGTTGTAAGATTTTAAACGCGTTATTCAGTTTCAGAAGAGCAAAATTAAGCGGAGAAGGATGTTTCCCTTTTCAACCGATGCTTAATTGTATACTGATTAATTTCGCAATTCCAGTTTTTTGATTTTTGGAGTTAGGGTAATTCATGTATTTTGGACAGGCTGAAGACAACGTTGGAAAAATCGTCCCCTAGTTTCCTTAGAAAGCAATTGATAATTTTGTAGAGTTACTAATACGCTTCTAATATGATTGTATTTTGCGTTCCTGGTGACAAAAACCTTAACGAAAGCATTTTAAGTTGAGAAAATCATAATTTCCAATCGCTTGTTAGAATTGCATTTTGGACATCGAATACCGTGATTTCGGGTGAAATTGATCAGTGGGGTGAAATTGATCGACGAGAGGTCCATTTTTATTCGTTAATAATAACGCTTTAAACTTAAAACAATTTGTGGAAAATTGCCATCACCTTGCTCAAGAATTATTGAATGATGAGTTAACATGTTTTACAGCCAATTAATTACATATTTCGGTATTAAATTCAATATTTTCCGGAACTGCGTGTTAGGCGATCTTCATAGAGACTTCCAAACTTTTGTCACTGTAGTTGTATCGCACATGTAATGAATATTCAAATGAATGTTTATAGCTGCCAAGTATTCGCTAAACCCGATTTCGTCATCAAAAGTTCTATAAATATTGTAATTTATGCATAAAATTGCACTTTTTCGGAAGTACGATATTGATACACATAATTAGTAAGAAAATTGCATACTTTTAGGCGTTTTCTTTCGATTTATTAAACTTAAAACTTAAATAATTAAAAATTTAGTGAACTTGTAACAGTTTTGCATAGCTTTTTGCATTCTGGGGTGGTTAATTCAGATGGAAAAATAATTTTCACCACTTACAAAGGCATTTCACTGACTGATCAATTTCACCCCGAAAGTAAATTTTTTGATTTTTTATTTAAAATAATATTTATTATAATAAAATGATTTGCTGTAAAAGTTTCAACCACGTTGACTGATGAAAACCATGGTCGTACTTGTTTTAAAGCATTGAATTTAATCATATCGACAAACATTCAACAATTAGTCGCAAAAAATTGCGAAAAGTGATCAATTTCACCCGAAATCACGGTATATGTTTTGGACACCCTCAGGTATATATAATTTGGACAGGGCAATTATCTCAATGTTTAGCCATGTGTACTGCTAAACCATGGAACTAGCATAAGTTAACAACTATTTTCTTGCAAATAATCAAATTTCTTCGCTTAACAGGCATCTATTTTGATAACTATTACAGTTTTTGTTAAAATCGAGGAAATATCGCCAGAACCACATAATACGCCTCCAAGTATGCAATCGCACAGCTTCCCCATGCAGTTCGCCAGATGACCAAAATATAATTACAGTAGGAAACTTGTAATGTATTTTGGACACCACCTATTTTTGGCTTTTTAGATGAATGTTAAGAGATTGGCTGCCCAATGCTTCTTTATTGAACAGTTTTCATTGCAATAAGGCTTTTAAATTTCTTACAATTATCAATTCAACGATTTTGAGGTGAATATTGTATGTGACTGTGAAGTGTATGTCGTCCTGCATACCTGTGCATTTGAGGGGTTTTAGTGAAATATTTTACATTTTCGTTAATTTTGAAGTAAATACTTCATTGTTAAGCGTATTTTCAACGTAAGTCATCAGAATAGGGTCTGTTTGATCCAATAATCGATATTCAGAAGTATCTACTTTGATTAGCTCTCCGGAACAAGACATACATCGCAGTGCATGTCCAAATTATATACATGTCCAAATTATATTTTTTACCCTATTTAACTTAAAGTTTAAATGTTGTTGTTTGTGTGTTTATCCGCAAAAGTTGTTTTGAAGTGATTAATTTGACTCCGGATTACGGTACTTGTAAGAATTTGGACAACATATTTGAAAATAGAGACCTAAAATTTATTTAGTAAGAGTATTTTCAACACAAACGAACATTCATCACTGACATGGTCAATGTTACCCCAAATCAACAAAATTAAAACTTAGATTAAAAAAACCTATTTTAACATGTTTTATAATTTCACAATATTTTTTCGAGTAGCTTACATATACTCAGAGGGCCAGTACTTGTTTTAAAAATATAAAACATGTAATATTTGCTTTAACAAGAGAATTATTCAAGAAAGATCAAAAATTTTGATCAATGCTACCCCAGATTACGGTACATAGAATACCCGAAAGCTATCGGCTAACCTGCAATGTCCATCAATTTTCAATACAATGTGCGCATTCAGATGTCATTTATCGGGATACTTCCGTAACGCGACAACAACTTAATTTAATCAAATAGAATCGAGGTCAAAATGACCCAAAAAACATTTCAAATGCTTCATTAGAAAATATTTTGAGAGATATCGATGGCTGCTCTGAGTTTTACCTTAGAACAATATTAGAAATAGAATATTACAAGATCTGACGTAAGAAATTTCCAGAAAGATACAGAAGGAATTTATACAAAAAACGCGGAACAAATAGAAAACTTGTCACTTTTGGAGTTGCAAAGTCAAAGTATGAGTTCTAAAATTACATGGATAAAAATAAAAGAATGCTTTCGATTTCATCAACAGTGACCATAAATTCTTCAACTACCTACAGCAAAAAAAAAAATATATCGATCGCCAACAGTTATTACCATGCATCACAATAGCATAGCAGAGAAAAAACTCTTAGATTTAGTCAATTTCTTACCATGCATGGCCATGTAGTCCTCACGGACATTGCTTTTCAATTGAAATCTTTTTTTTTTTTTTGAAAGCCTTGACGTGTTTCAAAAACTAGTTGAGTACATGCAAATCCAGCAGAATCAAACATTTTATTCATGGAACTACTTGGACCTTATAACTACCATTATCGTTCTACTCAGATGAATTTGAATTCAATGACAATTTATCATCACACAATAAGAAAGACGCTATATGTGGAATGTACTATACATGCATCGTATTGAGATTTTTGGACAACGCTAAGTAAAATGCACCACTGTCATCACTGTTGTTACCGCGTGCGATACGAAAAAAAAAACGTAATCAAGATCAGTTAGTTAAGTTGTACATAGTTTATTTACCGCGTTTCAGTTAATTCCGGCGAGAGAAACACCTACAGAATATTACATACTATAAAAAGGGGTATTGGAGGTATTGGAGTCCACCTTGGATCCTTACTAAAGGCTGCTGACAATGCGAGTAATAAAATACGAAAACGCATCATTAATGGAAGCATTACCTAGTAAGTAACTGTAGTTAAAAAAGATTTACCTCATAACGTGTTGCAACGAAGGATTAATCAGGAGCTCTTTGCACTGTACGACGATAACCAGAAGATGGCCAACGCCAAGGAAGGTAGTCATCAATACAAATTAACTACGAACTATTTACATCCGAGTAAACTGACTTCAGGGAGGAACAGCAATTATGCGGCAATTGTTATTGACACAATGTGTTTTCCATGGATTGCAAAGTTACCACCTTCTGCATCGAATAGTCCCTAAGTTGATTGAAGAACAATTGCACCACCGTTCTCGATTCGATAATCCTTACCGTCCATGCCGGCTTACAATTGCACCGAACTCAGGTGGTGCAGGAGATACGATCTGCCGGATACGGTTCGATACCGAGCCGGCCTGCCTCATAACAACAAGACCAGCTTCATTTCCATGCAAATATTATGACTGTAATCATTCTCACGAGAGAGATTCTGCTGCAATAGCATTAGCAACAATGTTCACCTTTTGGATTATGGTTTTGTTGGCTCGGGAAATTCGATAAGTCTTGGCTTTTCTACTGATGAGTTTCCAGTCGGTGGGAGCTCGGCATGGCATTAGGATCCTTTTGGGATGAAATATTGTAGAAATGTGCTGCACTGAATGGGCGATGCAAGAACTACGTAAGCTCGTTGAGCAAATCGCTAAATCTTTTCTATATAGCTTGACGTTTTATTGTTCGTATTGCTTGTATATTTGATACAGTACATTTTTTTAAGTGTAAATTTTAGTAAAATAAAATAAATTGAGTTAACATGAAAAAAAAAATGAAATATTGCACACATTTACAGGGGATGGCCAAAATGTTTGGGATAGGCAACTTTTTTCTCCCACAAAAAAAATCAACATGCTGTAACTTTTCATAGAGTGCATAAAAAAATCTCAAATGTTGACTGTTTGTCAACCTATTATATGTGCATCATTGGCACAAATTTGGACTCGATTGATTAATTTTTCGCGAAGTTAAAACCGTTCGAGTAAAACACTATTTTTTAGACAATTAATTTTTGATCTGTCATATCTCGGAAACCAGTGAATCGAATTGAATGAATTTTTTATCAACAATATATTGATACTTTATACGACGTAATAAAATGTAATATTTTCTCACGGCGAATTAAGTTATACTGGGTTGAAATTTTTACCCATATAGAGGAAAATCAGTCAAATTTATAATACCAATAAAAAATTAATAAATGTAAATAAAATAAAATTAAATATATCTGATTAGAGATAATTTGAAAACAGAAGTGGAAAATCTTTGGATATCAACACTAAAATTTATTGACATTGATGTAAAAAAATTACATTTTTTCGAGAAAAATTCAAAAAGTGTCAATCCATGATAACTTTTTTCAACGTTTAAAAAGTAGGTACCTATGTTTTAATAGTTTGTGAAGCATTTAGATATTGTTTGTGTACGTTCAAAATTTCTTTCAATTCGGTTCACTGGTTTCCGAGATATGACAGCTCAAAAATGAGTTATCTAAAAAATAGTGTTTTACCCGAACGGTTCTAACTTTGCGAAATATTAATCAATGGAGCCCAAATTTGTACCAATGATGCACATATAACAGGTTGACAAACAGTCAAAATTTGAGATTTTTTGATGCACGCTATGAAAAGTTATAGCATGTTGAACTTTTTTGATAGAGAAAAAAAAGTTGCCTATCCCAAACATTTTGGCCATCCTCTGTATGTTAGGTTTATTTCATGTGAGCAAACTGCAAAATATTCCACGAAAACATTTTTCTGCTTCGTTTTTCGTAACAATTGTTTGGTCCCAATGTTTATTCGGTTATTTTGATACTTTTGTCTTGCGTAATACCCCAGCTATAACGCTTCTGGTTCTGTTTCAAAGAGCAAGTGATACATTAGTTACAAGTGATACGGATTATGCTAAACGGAATGTAAGTTGGAGACAGATGTGAATAACTATCGAGAACCGAGACAACGCGTTGATTTTTTTTTTTTTTTCATTTTTCGTATTGAACTCAAAAAGCTGAACTGTTTTTAAAACCCACTTTTCAATGTTGAGCCATACTAATAGTATACGTTTAAGATAAAAGCATTTATAAATAATTTTTAATTACAAGTAAAGCTTTGACGGAGAAAAAGAACCTCAAATCAAAATAGCGTACTAACATTATAAATTCATTACAATGTCCAGTGCAGGTACTAGAAAAACTTCCAACTTCAATTGCAGAACATTTTAGACGTCCCTCTAAAGACAAGAGAAACCAAACTCCGCTTTTGCCAGAAATAAACGACGGTTATGCATTGCACATTCAAAATGCTACACAAAGGGCGTTGGATGTTCAACATTCAACAATTTATTTTAATTGAAAAAGTTAACTTTTATTGTCAATTTCGGAGTATGCTTGCCAGTTTCTGTTATCCGTTTGTCTTTCCCGTCATCGTGGCTTCTATAGAGCACTTGTGTTCGTCATTGCCTGGACAGGATTTTTTTACTGACAATGTATGCAACTAAATTGCATGAAAGGTTCTATACTGCTGCACATATGTCACAAGGCTAGATGAGCCCGCTCGGTTATGAGTGTTTTGGGTTAAAACATGTTTCATTTGAAAGCCAATGGAGAAAGTTTTTTCGGTGAAGCTATATTTTAATGGAATTTGAGGCAGAGGGAGAAACGAAATAGGTTGCATTATTTTGCACCACAATGCCGCCTTCTACTATGCTTTAGAGAGGAGAACAACTGCATATTATAGGTACATACTAACATTTATTTGCTTAAAATCTCATTCAAGATAAGACATAATCAACAATAGTACGCTAAAACACTCGATGTGTGGCAGTCGGTTTCGATCCTCGACCACGATCAAGGCTCACCAGGACGCGCTCAACCTGGTTCGCCCATTATTGTTCTCACTGCTCTCCACATTTTCTTGTTCCAACCGAATAAGTAGCGAACAACAAATTTGCAAGGTTGTTATCCGACATTATTGCCACATGCCCTGCCTACCGTATCCATCCGACATAAACAAAAGACGATACCTACACCGTCTTCAACCAGCGGTAGTACAGACTGAACAAGCACTTACATTAGACAACAGACAACACACAGTTGCCCAGTGGAAAATTTTCCGTTTGTCGAAATGTTTTCACCAGCTGGAGCGGGAATCGAACCCACATTCTGAGGCTTACGAAACGCCTATATGATTGACGCCTCTAGCCGCACGGCCACGAAGCCCACTCCTTAGCCACCTTCTTTATGCTCGTGGTTCATCCTTCTCCGCCACACACCATTCTCCTGCACACCGCCGAAGACCGTCCTAAGCATGCGTCGCTCGAAATCTCCAAATGCTTGTAGGTCCTCCTCCAGCATGGTCCACGTCTCGCGTCCGTAGATGACCATCGTGAGCGTATTGTACATGGTGTATTTGGTGCGTGGGTGAATTTTTTTCGACCGCAGTTTCTTCTGGATCCCGCAAAAAGGCACGACTTCCACTGATGGTGTGCCTTCGAAGTTCTTACTTACCTTAACGATCAGGCTGAGGCCGGGGTGGCCTCTGCTGTACATAGTAGCCGCCTCCATTCCACTCGGTCCATGGCTGTTTGTCTCCAGTTCCGCACTCTTCGTAGGGTCCGCAGATCGTCCTCCACTTGGTCGACCCACCTAGCTCGCTGCGCTCCACGTCTTCTTGTACCGGTCGGATGACTCTCGAGAACCATTGTAGTCGGGTTGCTATCCGACATCCTAATGACGTGACCCGCCCACCGTAGCCTCCCGATTTTCGCGGTATGGACGATGGTTGGTTCTCTCAGCAGCTGATGCAGCTCGTGGTTCATTCGCCTTCTCCAAGTCCCATCTTTCATTCGCACTCCGCCGTAGATGGTACGCAACACCTTCCGTTCGAAAACTCCAAGGCCGCGTTGGTCCTCTGCACGTAGGGTCCATGTTTCGTGCCCATAGAGAACGACCAGTGTTTGCGTTTTGTAGATAGTTAACTTCGTGTTGCGGCGACCTTTATTCGATCGTAGAGTTCTGCGGAGTCCAAAGTAAGCACAATTTCCTGCCACAATGCGCTTCTGAATTTCTCTGCTGGTGTCATTGTCGGCGGTCACCAGTGAGCCCAAGTACATGAATTCTTCAACCGCCTCGATTTCATCACCATCGATATAAAATCGGGGTGGCGGGCGCGCTGATTCCTCCAATGAGCCCTTTGCCATCATGTACTTTGTCTTCGACACATTAATGACTAGTCCGATTCGCCTGGCTTCACTCTTTAGTCAGATGTACGTTTCCGCCATCGTCTCAAATTTACGAGCAATAATAGCAGCTGAACGGACTTCGTGAAAATCGTCCCACTCGTGTTTATCCCCGCTCTCCTAATTACACCCTCTAAAGCAATGTTGAACAGCCAGCACGAAAGACCATCACATTGCCGTAACCCTCTGCGAGATTCTAAGCGACTCGAGAGTGTCCCTGATACTGGAACTACGCACATCACTCGATCCATCGTCGCCTTGATCAATCGTATCAGTTTATCCGGGGTTCCGTACTCGTGAATAATCTGCCATAGCTGTTCTCGATCGATTGTATCATACGCCGATTTGAAATCGATGAACAAATGATCTTTGGGCACGTTGTATTCGCGGCATTTCTGCAACACCTGGCGGATGGCAAACATCTGGTCCGTTGTAGCGCGTTCACCCATAAATCCAGCCTGATATTGCCCCACGAACTCACTTGCAATCGGTGATAGACAGCAGCATAAAATTTGAGAGAGTATCTTGTAGGCAGCGCTCAGTAGTGTGGCCGCGCGATAGTTCCCGCAATCCAACTTGTCGCCCTTTTTGTAGATGGGACACACGATACCTTCCATCCACTCCTCCGGTAATACTTGCTCCTCCCAAATCTTGGTAATGACCCAGTGTAGTGCTCTCACCAGTGCTTCTCCACCGTGTTTTAGAAGCTCGCTTGGTAGTTGATCTGCTCCAGCGGCTTCGTTGTTTTTCAACCGGCCAACCTCCCCCTTAATCTCTTGGAGGTCAGGGGCCGGAAGTCTTTCGTCCTGTGCACATACTCCTAGATCTGTTACCACGCCACCTTCGGTACTTGTAACGTCGCCATTGAGGTGCTCATCGTAATGCTGCCGCCACCTCTCGACCACCTCACGCTCGCTCGTGAGAATATTCCCGTGATTATCGTGGCACAAAGCCTCTGTGCGAGCGGTTCAGTTTCTCGTAGAACTTTCGTGTGTCCTTAGCGCAGTACAGCTCTTCCATCGCTTCGCGATCTCGTTCTTCCTGCTGGCGCTTCTTCATCCGGAAGGCTGAGTTCTGCTTGTTCCGCGCCTGTCTGTAACGTGCCTCGTTCGCTCTCGTACGATGTTGCAGCATTCTCGCCCATGCTGCATTTTGCTCGTTTTTCAACTGTTCACATTCGCCGTCGTACCAGTCGTTTCTGTGATTCGGAGTCGTGAAGCCTAGTGCTGTAGCCGAGGTACTACCTTTGGCGGATCGGATGTTCCTCCAGCCATCTTTAAGTGTAGCTGCGCCAAGCTGCTCTTCCGTTGGTAGGGCCACTGCTAACTGCTGCGCGTAGTCTTGAGCCACTTCTACGTTACGCAGCTGCTCGATGTTGAGCCGCGGCGTTCGACTTCGACGCGCGGTGATAACTGTCGAAAGTTTTGAACGCATGCATACAGCGACTAAGTAGTGATCCGAATCTGTATTCGCACTGCGGACATTGGTAACATTCGAGAAGAATTTACCGTCGATTAGAACGTGGTCGATTTGGTTTTCTGTTTGATGGTCGGGTGATCTCCAGGTGGCTTTGAGGATATCTTTGAGGGGGAAGAAGGTGCATCGGACTACCATACCACGAGAGGCTGCAAAGTTTACACATCGCTGGCCGTTATCATTCGATACGGCGTGCAGGCTGTTTCGCCTGATTACCGGTCTGTACATTTGCTCCCTTCCTACCTGCGCGTTCATGTCGCCGACAGCGATTTTCACGTCACGGGGCGAGCAACCATCGTATGTTTGCTCTAACTGCGCGTAGAACGCAGCTTTCTCGTCATCAGGTCTCCCTTCGTGTGGGCAGTGGACGTTGATGATGCTGTTGTTGAAGAAACGGCCCTTAACTCTTACTATGCACATCCTTGCGTTGATCGGCCGATCACACATTGTCGCATCTTGCCCAACACTATAAATCCTGTTCCCAGTTCATTGGTGGTGCTACAGCTTTGGTAGAAGGTAGCCGCTCGATGCCCGCTTTTCCACACTTTCTGTCCAGTCCAACAAAGTTCCTGCAACGCCACGATGTCGAAGTTGCGGGGATGTAGTTCGTCGTAAATTATCCTGTCACATCCTGCGAAACCTAGTGACTTGCAATTCCATATTCCAAGTTTCCAATCGTAGTCCTTATTTCGCGTGAGTCTTTGCCGATTGTATCGAGTCGTATTTTCTCCTATGTTGTTCGCAATGGGGATTTTTACGGGTGGCTTATTGGGCCTACGCCAATACTCCTGTCTCGCCGGAGCCATCGTGCCAGTTCTGTTTAACGTTCCAACCAACACTGGGACGACCACGCTGATAGGGCTACCACCTTGGATCTACATAGCTGGGCGTGGGGCAGCGTTTCTTACTCAGCCGCTGGATGCCAGAACAGACCCTGTTTGAGCCGCACCTCCGTGGTGAACAGACGCTCGGGTCGTACCTCCTCAATCTAGCTGAAGTCAGAAGGACAACAGTGCCCAGGCTGCATTACCAGCTAAGCACACAATTCTTAGCTGGCGGTCTTTGTCATCGCTTGATCCGTGGAAGCATGAGGTAGGAACTTGTGAGGACCAGAGCTATGTTGGACGCTCTTCTTATCGACTCACCGTTGTGCAGCCCATTTGTGGACGGCGCCTATGTGATAAATTAAGAAAAAAAAAACAAAACTAAAATTCACACTGGATTTCTAAATTCAACGTTGTGGACATTTATCGTGAAAATTAAAAAAAAAACTAATTATAACTTTTTGGGACGTTGGCTAACGGATACTTAAATCATTATTTTAAATTTTTAGAACTTCGCACAGTACTGGTGATACGTCATGTCCAGCATTCTAGAAACCCATACAAATCTTTATAAGCCACCTAAATCTCTCAAGCTTTTTAAACGATCGATTTATTCCTTTTGCCTAGTGCTCGATTTAGAAACTGGAGCCCACATTATCGTCAATGAACAAGCATGATAAATAGCTTACATTTTCTCCACTCTTTCATCTCGTTATCGCATTTCTTTCCTGTCCCGATATCCTGGTTCGTTAATGATGCAATCATTTTTTATGTTTTCACTGCTTTGCTGAAACTGAGACACAGGGCATGTGAAACGCAACCACAGCACGGAGTACGAAAAAGTTATAATCCGAGTCTATGTTTAAAAATGTGCCACGTTAAGTCACGCATACCGAATGAGAGGTTGGTGACATGAAGGGAAATCCGACTAAAGAGATTTGGGGGGAATACTTACCCCTGTACTTTGATCCTTCAAATATCCGCTGTCGGTTTACCCTTCCCTCCGCATAGTACTGCATGACTTGGTTGTTGTAGAACGGGAGGGGGGCCAGCATACCAACCAGCAGCGCAAATGGAACGCTCCTTACCGAAGGAGTCAAGCGAAAGTGAAGCTGAAAATGAGTCAGAAAATGTGATTTCTGTTATCTCCATAAAAAATAAGAGTTGTGTTGTTGCTTGCTGTCGTCATCCCCGCTATAATGTACGTGCACTACTCTGCCGGGGACGACGCCTTTATTATCCACCAGGACCTCCGGGGAGAGTATCACTCCCTCTGGAGACTGGGAGTTCCGCTGCCAGTTGAGATACAGGGTGAAAATGAGCTTCAATGAAAGGAGAGTGGTTTTCATTTTTACCCTCGAATGTGCAGTGCATCCTGCTCGACCGACAACGACGACAACAACGCTGATGATGCTTCTTGTTGCCGGTTGGTGTTTGTTGTCATCAGGTCTTGTCTATCTCGCCGGAGAGTGGAAAGCACCGGAAAATCAGGAAGGATGTTGCACCGTACTGCGTATCATCATCAGCCAACTATGGGTGGCGATAAAGGAAATCTTGCAAACCCACATGCTTGTGTAACTTCAGTTCGGAGCAACGCTGCTTGAGCAGTTGGTAGGTAGCAGCATTTGAGAAGCTGATGAGCCTATCACCCTTAATTTGGGTCTAATGCTCTCTACATGACGTGCCACCAACACGGGTGAGCCCCGCAAGGAAAGGTTGTATTGTCGAACAACAGCTTTTTGGAACGGTTGAACAGGTAGGAGGTGTACGTTGACACACGAGAACAAATGATTGTACTTACTCTTTCTGATACTACAGATTGCGAGCGCCATGTATTTGACGAGAGAATGCTTTTTGGACGATAACAATGCTTTTAGTGTGGGGATGGTATGAATAAATAAGGTTGATTTTTCCAAACGAACAGATAGTAACGTTAAATCTCACAAAATTAATGTCCATGAAAGCTTCCCCTAACAACATATGAGGTGGAAACCTGCATTAATTTGGCATTATGTTAAACGAACACTCTCGTAACGTACAGGAACAAAAATATCGCCTTTGTGTTGACGATACACAGCTCAGCAACAATAATTAATGACCTCAAAAAGTTTACCATTTCCTAGAGTATTTTAAAATCTTGAGGATTTGTCAAGGTGCTGGTACGGTAAAGGCTGGGCAATTCGCGCAATACAGATCCTATTGAGATTACTAGCCTCTACCCTCCGATTGGCACCGGCAGAGCAAAGCAAAGCAAAGCAAAGATAACCGTACACATCGTAGTTGCTACTCCGTGATTGACCAGAACAATCGAAGTTGCACAGAGAGCCAATGAATGTGAAAGCTTGGGACTAGCTAACCATTCTCAATGTGCACAATTCGAGAGTTTATTACGAAAATTATAATGAAGCACTACAAATGCACATTATAATATAACATGTTATAGTGGAACCTTACAAATGCGTAATAAATTAGGACATCACAATTGGACAAACACAACACAAAACATATATTTTGCCCTGTTACCCTAGTGGATAACAATTTCCGATGACAGGATGACGAGGTTTCATAAATGTTGTTGGTCCATCAGTCAATCCTGTAATCGTATTTTGTCTGGCAGGTTGCCTTTCGTTTGCAGCATTAGTTGCTTTCATAGCTTGAGCTTGGTCTAGGAATTTCTAATCCTTAGGGGCATCCCGATTCGGGTTTCGTCGCTAGAGTTCTATAACTTGAAGTCTGTGCCAGGGAAAGGTTTACATCTCTAGTACTTAATCACGGCCCGAAATGGCCTGAATGTTGGCAATCGAAATAGGATTGCGGGCTTCTATTCTGCCAGAGCCCTATAAATGCGCATTAATTTAAGGGGAATATTTACAAGTTAAAATAGCACATTTAACACAAAAATAAAACTTGTAATAAGTTCAGCTATTTAAAGTCAATAACGGCGCTGGCCACGTCCTTACGGTCATCAGGAAAGGGAAGGAATGTTAGTTCGACAACCGTTGCTACTAGAAACCGTGGAATCCACAGCATCCCCACAGTTGTCACGGGAAGGAATGGTGGTTAGTAGGGTAGAGTAAGGTGTGGATCTAGGAGCCACCTCTGTTAGGTGATATGATCCACTAGTTATATGGAAATACACGTCGCGGTCTTCATCACGATTATGATTTATTTGATCACGATGACCACTGATCCCGGATTTCGTGCTCGCGTTTCCATCGCCCTACCGTGGAAACCGACTGATCTACGATTATTGTAGCGCGATTCTGAACCCGGATTTTTCACTCGCACTTCCATCGCCCTACCGAGAAAACCGACTGACCAACGAATATTGTAGCGCGATTCTGATCCCGGATTTTTCACTCGCACCCCCATCACTCTTACCTGAAAATTGTCTGCCATTCGAAAATTCTCAAGCTAATCTGATTCCGCATTCCACACTCGCGCTTGCATGGCTCTACCGAGAAAATCGACTGATCAACGAATATTGTAGCGCGATTCTGATCCCGGATTTTTCACTCGCACCCCCATCACTCTTACCTGAAAATTGTCTGCCATTCGAAAATTCTCAAGCTAATCTGATTCCGCATTCCACACTATCGCTTGCATGACTCTACCGAGAAAACCGACTGACCAACGAATATTGTAGCGCGATTCTGAACCCGGATTTTTCACTCGCACTCCCATCGCCCTACCGAGAAAACCGACTCCCTATTCCTACCTCCGATTGGCACCGGCAGAGCTGCGAACAACTTTGGCGAAGATCGGGTAACGAACCCCGGTGGGAACTTTAGTTGTAGGCTGACAGGGAAATGGGGGGAGGGGGGAGTTGCCTCTGCAAACCTCAGCGTCTCTTCTCCAGGACGAGCGGCTCACAACAGCGTCTGATCCCCAAGTTATGGGTAGCTGAGCGATGTGCTAGTGTCAACGAAGGACTCTAAGCTCAACTGTGCGCTATGGTCCTCCGGAGAGTAGGAAGTTGATGTCCGGCCTCACGATCCAGCCGCAAAAATCCATTGTATCAGAAAACCAGCAACAGAATAATACAAACTGTGACTAACGGCAATGACCCCAACGAACAAAAATGACTTGCAATTGGAAACTCGGTACGTGGAACTGCCGATCTCTCAACTTCATTGAGAGCAACCGCATACTCGCCGATCTACTTAAGGACCGCGGGTTCGGCATCGTAGTGCTGCAGGAGGTGGGTTCGATAGGATCCATGATGCAAACATTTAGGATTACCATCTACCAGAGTTACAGCAACACACGCAACAGCTTTTATCGCGATGGGCGACATACAGAGACGCGTGATCGGATGTTGGCCGATCGACGAAAGAATGTGCAGGATGAGGATCAAGGGTCGATACTTCAACTTCAGCATAATGAACGCGCACAGCCGACACTCCGGAAGCACTGATGATGACAAGGAAACATTTTACGCGCAAATCGAACGCGAGTCACGACATCAAGATCATCATAGGAGACCTGAGTGCTCAGTTAGGCCAGGAAGAGGAATTCAGACCCGACAATCGTAAAGTTTGATGCTATCCATCATCAGCAATGTACGGTACTGAAGACCGTTACGGTGCAACCTAGAGTGACTGCAGCAACCGGATGTCGCCTCAGCATACGTGCAGAATCTCGAGGAGAGGGGCAGCATACCAACCGAGGCCCCTCTAGAGTGCTGCTGGAAAACAACTAAAGCAGCCATCAACCACGCAGCCGAGAACACGTAGAGGTACGAGGAAAGGAGTCGACGAAACGAGTGGTTCGACGAAGAATGCTGACTGATTTTGGAGAAGCACAAGTTGTGCTGCACAACACAGCACGGGCGCTAATGCTGCAGCAAGGAACCCGGCAGAACGTGGAACTTTATAAACAGAAGCCGAAATAAAAGCGAAAAAAGCGCCGCCTGGATGACTCTGAGTGCGAAGAAATGAAACTGCTGTTCCGTTTCCATGGAACATAGAAGTTCCACCAGAAGCTCAACGCATCTCGCAACGGCTTCGTGCAACAGACGAAACATTCAGGGATAAGGACGGGGGCCTCGCCATGGACAGACGTAAGCTGATTAAAAAGTGGAATTAGTACTTCAATAAGCACCTAATGGCGTGTAGAACGTTGGAAAGAGAGACCAAGGCAACGGTGGAAACGACTATGTGAGTGAAGTAGAAGACGGAAATGATCCAACACCCACGCTGAGGGAAGTTAGGGATGCCATTCCCCAGCTCAAATCCCACAAAGCATCTGGTAAGGATGGATTCGCAGCTGAACTCATTAGGATGGTCTCAGAAAAGTTAGACGATGTGCAAAACTGCGTAATGGGTTGCGGATAAACTAACCAATTCATTCGGGTTTCGACGGGGACTGCGACAAAGGGGCGGATTCTCATGCCAACTCTGTAACATCATTTTAGTAGGTGTAGTACGAAGGGCGGTGCTTAAAAGTTGAGGTGCGATTTTGACTACATCCGGTTAATTCTTGTGCTATCGCCTTTCTTTTTTCTTCTAAACCATAGGGGGATAATCTGCTCATCAGACACCCTAACAGGAAGGTTAGGGTAGTGTGCGGCTGAGGCCGTCTTCTACAACAAAATTAAAAGCCAGGACTACTCTCTCCTCGTACCTACTAAACCATTCCTATGGTCGCCAAACCCTACGTCTCTCCGGAACCACCAAGAAGGTATTGCTTCAGAGATGGGCTAGTGCACATCGCACCCTCAAGGTTAGCTGCGTAGCCTAGCAGCAACGAACATCGATGACTCGCTCTGGAGAGTCCATCACGGTAACATGTTGGCGCTTAGCCAGTTTCCCGAGTGGTCCTCGCCACTCCCTTTGTCCTCGGAAGGCGGGCAGGGTCAACCCCGCCCGCGCCCAATCACTTTGCAGACATCAAGAACTGATGCCCACGTGCAACCCGATTTGACCTGCTGAAGGCAAGGGTATCACTACCCTTCAGGCCCTATCAGCTGCACCAGAAGGTTGCTGACAGCAGGGTCTCCACCTACCCCGACCCTTGCCGGGGACCCCTTTCCAACCGTGGGCTCGGATCCAACCCAGTAGACCGACGCCACGACAGCACCGCTACCGGGACTTCCTCTCCGCGGCCACCTTATCGCTGTAAGGGTCGATCTCGACCGTAGGGCACCGGTATGACCTATGAAGCCGACTCCGAACCCCTGGACCACCTCTTGTACTGCATCTGGACTAGCCATTCTCCGAGTCCACGCGCCACCTCCTCTGTAGCTCCCAGACGATATGGGTGATAGCCGTTGAAACGGCGTTCCAGCCAAACTCATCCCTACACATCCTCTGGACCAAGTTGTCCGGAGTTGTGCCCTCCCCGCATGTGGCAAGCATGCGGTCACGCATTGTGTGAAAACGCGGGCACACGAACAAACCGTGTTCCGCCGTTTCCTCTAAACCATTGCACACTGGGCATTCGGGAGAATCCGCATGCCCGAAACGGTGTAGATACTGCCGGAAGCAACCATGACCTGTAAGGACCTGTGTCAGGTGGAATGTAACTTCCCCATGGCGCCTATTAATCCAACTATCTACCCTCGGTATCAACCTATGGGTCCACCTTCCTTTGGTGGAACTGTCCCACGCGCGCTGCCATTTGACCATAGAGGCCATCCTGGCAGTCCTGCATATGCCTCTTGTGCCGCGCATATCGAAGCACTCCATGTCCTCACTGATAAGAATGCTGATAGACACCATACCAGTAATGACGCAGAGAGCGTCGTGTGACTCGGTACGGTACGCGCTCGCAACCCTCATGCACATAGGCCTGTAAGTACTTTCCAGCTTCCGTCGGTAGCATTTAGTACTTAGTGCGGTGCCCCACGCCGGGCCGCCATACCTAAGTACACACCAAATTTTTTGAAACGCTTCCAGCACAAAAAAAATCAGCAAAATAAATTGCTGAATTTCAGCAATTTTTTTGCTGAATTTCAGCACAACGTTGCTGATCAACTGTCAAAATTGATGGATGGTTCATCAAGTTGAAAAATAATTGCTGATATTCAGTAAATTCGCATTGCTGAATGAAATCAGCACACAAAAAATCAGCAAAGTTTGCTGAATACCAGTAAACAAAATTTGGTGTGTATGGACGTAGCAACACTGGCCAGAAGCTTGCGCTTACTGGCGTACACCGCAGAGCTATTGGACATCATCCGGGACAGTGCCGCAATAGCTGTGGAGGCTCTTTTACAGGCATAATCGTCGTGGTTACCGAAGGTAAGCTTATCGTCGATCATCACGCCCAAGTGTTTGACGGAGCGCTTTGACAGGATAGTGCACTCTCCTGCACTGATCTCCGTCTGCTGCTCCGACTTCCGGTTGTTAACAACCGTCACCTACCGACCACTCGATCAAGGTTGTGGAGGCGTGGGTGCGTTCCAGGAAAGTGGAGCTGGCTCCAGGACCCAGGATGGGACCTTGCGGGACTCCTGAGGTTATGTGAAAGCACTTCCGACCCACCTCCGTGTCGTAGACTAGTACACGATTCTGAAAGTAACTTCCGAGAATCATATACAGGTACTCCGGTCCCAAGAAACAATTTTTGCTTTAAGAAATGTTTCTCAAAGCAACGTTATTAAACTGGAAGTCGTATTATATTTGAATAATTTTGAAATAAAACTGTTCTTCAACTCTTGTTCGCCCAAAAATGAGAATCTATTCAACGTCAACCGTTCTATAAGCACGATGAAGTGAATGTTTATGCAATGATCGTACATCGGTTGTGAAACTCTTGTTCAACGTTAGAACCATCAGCAATTTACACAAACATCATAAACTTTTCTTCAACGTTTATTAAACAATGCTGTATGACGCTATTTGTTTAATCATTTAAGAATGGTTTTAGAAACCGTTATTGTGCACTAGCAGCATAGCGCATAATAACAAGCTTTCTTCGATATTTATCCCACCATTATACAATCAAAACATGCTGGAGCCGTGATACAACTTACGAAATTTATTTCTATTTATAGATATGATTTTATAATTGCTATAAAAACGATTCTTAAACGTTTCTTCAACATCATGTTGCATCATGTAACAATAAAATGAGAAAATGATTTAACTTTCAACATTTCTGCATTTGTGTTTTGAATAGCTCTCTCTGATTATGTACCCCCAACATCTTTATTTTATTACACTTTATGGGACAAATCACATCAATGGAAAGACTCGAACTCTGGATCTTTGGGTTCACACTCGTCTGCATCTGCTCTGCTTCAATCCGAATTACATGAATCGGCAGATTTAAAGCAGTATATAAATATTCAATTCCTGAGTCGAATACATTACCGTACATATGCTGCTTAAACATTGCTTACATATTTTATTCAACTAATTGTCTTCATAAACAATGAAGTTGATCAATGTTTGAATAATTGTAACCGCAACGTTTAATCATACTAATTATTTTGCTAGTCTGTCAGTAATTTACGGTGTTCGGTGTTGTGTTGTAAGATTGGTATCGCTTCGAACTTTTTTATTATTTGAACGTCCAAATAAGTGAACTTTATTTATTTTCACTGCTCCTGTTTTGTGTCGGGAGGAGAATGTGTAAAACTTGTGTATCTCCAGGCAGCTATAAGATATGAACATAAGGAAGATAAGCCCGGTTTGACCGGCGGCAACAAAGTGGATAGAGTAGATTGTCAATACCAAACAGAGGAGCCGCCCAGGATCCACTTCAGCTGCTTTTTCTGGTGTTTTTGTTACCGATTTTGCTGCCGTTGGAGCGTGTAGTGTAAAAGGTAAGTCAAAATGTTTTTAAAAGTGTGAAGAGTGCGATATTTAGAGCTGCTGCAAGAAGTTTGTTTGGTCTTCAAGCATGTAGCCGCGGTTGCTCTTTTTAGGCTCCTAATCAACAATCGTGTTTACAAAAAGGGGCAGGGCGAACAACGATAATTAAGTGACACAGTGCCACTGCTAATCAACATTGCTTGAATAAAAGTGTAACATTTGTATTAAAGAAACATGGTAATATCTTGTTGTTAAGCTATATCAGTGAAGTTGAATAAAATGATCAAGCAAAAGTTGTTAAACTTTAAATAGGCTACTTGTTCCATTGAAGATCTTATGTGGAATAACGGCATCTAATACGTTGGAAGCAGCTTGTATTCTATCATTATTAGAACACTATTGGACAGATGATGTGAATATTTAAGCAACTGTTTTTAAACTTTTATACCATTGGTTATTCAATGAGCAGAAATATGTTTAACTAACGTGCAGTTTCCACTGCATGAAACATTTATACGCCATTTTGTTCAACATAAACTCTTGTACAACTGTCGGCGCCTTTGTAGCACATTTAATCAACTGACATGCTTATTAATGATTTTGAATTGTTACTTGGGGTATCCCCAGACGCATGAGCACATCGGCAATAGCAGACCAGCTGGCGCTATTAAACGCATTTCTTACATCCAGAGTCACTACCGCGCAAAAGCGTATTCCCCTCCTCTTAGGCTCGAGTGCTTTCTCGGCGGTTTTTGTAACCGACAAGATAGCGTCTACGGTAGACCTCCCCTTCCGGAAGCCGTACTGGTTGCTCGAAAGACCATTTTCGCCCTCGGTGAACCTCAACATTCTATTGAGGATGATCTTTACGAGCACCTTCCCCGCCGTGTCAATCAAGCATATTGGTGTATATGCTGACGGGTCTCCGGGTGGTTTCCCCGCCTTTGGCAAAAGTACCAGGCTCTGCCTCTGCCTCTTCCAAGCTTCTGGGAAAACTCCCTCGTCCAGGCATTTCTGCATAGCAGACCTGAATATCTCGGGAGCCTCTGCAATAGCTACTTTTAAGGCCAGGTTCAGAACTCCGTCCGGATCTGGGGCCTTACCTACGCTAAGGGACTTAGCTATCCCCGCAAGTTCCATATCGGTGACCCTCTCCTCATCGCCAGCCCCAGTCCCCGGCTGTCCTACGACAGGAGACCAAGGACTAGGATCATGACGCGGAAAAAGTCCTCCAATGATCCCCTCCAACATCTCTGGAGATTGCTCTGTAGGAGCCATTACACCTCTCGTCTTGGCCATAACGATCCTGTAGGCGTCACCCCACGGGTTCGTATTGGCACTCTGACAGAGACCCCCAAAGCAGGCCTTTTTGCTTGTTCTTATCTCGGTCTTAAGCGCGGCTTTTGCCGCGGCGAACACCACCTGCCGTTCGTTTCGCTCTTCCTCTGATCGTGTTCGCTGCATCTGCCGCCTAGCCCGTAGGCAGGCGCGGCGCAGGTACGCAATCGCGTCGGTCCACCAGTAAGCCGGTGGCCTTCCATTTCTAGGGTGGACTCGCCTAGGCATGGTCGCATCACACGCACGTGAGAGCACCGCTACCAGCTCGTCGCTGTCTAAACCGATTAAGTTTCGCTCACGGCGGAGCGCCTCCCTAAATACCCCTTCGTCGAAGTATGATGTCTTACACCTGCGAGGGCTTGGCCTTGGCCTAGATGCCTCTTCTTCTATCCGCTGTCTGCTGTTGTTGTAGTCGATACTGTAGCGAACCGCCAGGTGGTCGCTGTGAGTGTAGCCATTATCTACTCTCCAGTTCGAACTACTTGTTAGGCCAGGACTACAAAGGGTCACGTCAATAATTGACTCCGCTCCGTTTCGACTAAAGGTTGATTTTGTGCAGATAAACGTATGTAACATTTAGTTTTTGAACCAATTGGGTAAATGCCAAATTTTCAATATGTATTCAAATACTTTTCAAAGCTTTGCATTTCAACTTACCCTATCTGTTTCAATTTACCCCGGTGTACCTTATCCTGGAAACTGTTTCACAATGGTAAACAGTGTAATTGGCAAAACCTAGTTTCGAGCGGAGGTGGCGCAGAGAGCATCAATTGGAATTGGTCCAAGGCTTCACGCAACTCCATCATTGAACTATTATCATTTCCCGGTTTCAGAAATGAAAAACTACAAGGGTATAACCCTAGGAGTTGTACGAAAGGGTGACGTAGGACCACGATGATTTGGATTCAATAGTGTGATGATTCTTGTAGAAGGGATATTATATCCTAGAACTGTATAAGTTCCTTACGACGGAGGTTTGTTGCTGCAAATTACTCTTTCATGTTCCTTACTCCTTCCATAAGCATTTCAAACAATTTTGCCATGGCTGTAAATTTCACAAGACTGCTGCCAAGCCCTCTAGCAATTTACCATTCAATCCTTTTCAGCACTACCGATAGAAATTTCTCTCAAGAGTTAATCATTAATTTCTGCACGGCGCCTTCGTACTAGTAGGTGTTTAAATGTTGGAATTTTCTAGGAGGATTCGGTAACTATTTAAATTGGATTTCACGAAACCGAAATCTGGTAAAATTTCAGAAGGAATTTGTTCGACAATGGTGCTATCTCCGATGTCAAAATTTAAATTCACGCCGGACCGGGTTAGCTCTGATGAAGTAAATAATTATTCCCAGTTGATGTCCATGATAAGTCCAAGAGACCGTGGGCCTCCTATGACTGGGGCAACCGGAAGCCATTCCCCGGTAAACGATATTGTTGTTGCTGCAATTGAGATCCTGAATGAGCGCAACGAGGCGTCCCTACAGGGCATCAAGAAGTACACCGCACATAACTATAAACGCGATACTAGCACGGTTCTTCAAGAAGGGCCTGAAGAACCGCGTTCGGCGAGAAGGGCACATTGGTTGGTGAAAAGGCAGAAGAATAAGAAGAAGAAGTTAGAAACCGCAGGAAAGCCATGGTCATCAATTTTCCAAGACTGATGCCAAGTTCCCTACCAATTAAACATTCAGTCCTTTTCAGAGCTACCGATAGAGAATTCACTCAAGAGTTAATCATTAATTTCCGCACGGCTACATCGTAGTAGTTGGTTTCGAAATGTCGACACTTACTTTCTAGGAGAATTCGGTAACAACTCTTGCAGAAAATTCAGAATTTCAGCCCTTACAAGGACTGTTTAAATTGGATTTCGCGACACCCAAATGTGGTCTACTTCCAGAAGGAATTTGTTCATCGACGATGCTGGGTCCGATGTCGAAATTACAACTCACGCAGGGCCGGGTTAGTTCCGATGAAGTAAATAATTATTCCCAGTTGCTGTCTTACCCATCCGCTACCGCACTGAGAAAATGCGAATGAACCACCGCTATCTGTTCGGTTGCCGGCGGCGAGTCTACCGCGCCCAGCGGCGCTTTTGCAGTAGTTTGTTTCAAAATATCGGCACTTGCTAGGAAAATTCGGTATTAACTCCTGTGGAAAATTCGATTTCTAGCCCTTAGAAGGACTGTTTAAATTTGATTTCGCAAAATCAAATCTGCTTGATCACTTTCTTCGACGATGGTGCTGGCTCCGTTGTTGCAAGTGCAAATGACGCGCACTTCGATGATGAAAATTTGATTTCACCGCCGCCGCTACTGCTCGGTTGGCAGCGTCCGTCCGTCTGCCACGCTCGACAGTCTGGTGAAGAATGGGCAAGCGAAACGCAAAAGCGCTCTCGCCGACCCTCCGCACTCGACGACGCACGGAAGAACACTGAGCGAAAAGGAGAAGAAGATTTTAATTTATACTCCACGGGCGCTCCGCTGATGCGCTCTCGTCGAGGCATCGAAGAAGACTGATGGAAGATGAGAAGAAGCAGAATGCTTTTATACCGCAAGGAAAAATCCAAAATTCTGCTTGCACGTGATTGGTCAGTGAAAAGATGGGCCAACAATTTTCAAATTTTCAATAGTTTATGATTGAAAATAGTAACTTTCAAGTATTGTAGAAAATTGTTGTGCAGTTTTCCCATCGATTCGAGCTATAATCCGAAAAATCCATCGTTTACTTTTTGAGTTATTAACGTTTGAAATCTTTCATAATTTCGTGACGCGGTCGATTTTTGGTTTTTGCAAAGTGTACCCCGGTATAGAAAATAAAGACGTAGTCCTACGTCAAAAATAAATAATCGAACCTGATGCATAGTTTTACCAAAAACCGCTCGGCGATAGTGTTTGCGGCTGAAATTTATCGCAATGTCCATAAAAGTACATCGGCCGATATAATTAAGCTGAGTGCACACCGCCAACCATCCGCAGAGCGGTCAGATACATTATCAATTAGGTCCTATATTAGATGAAAATATGAATTATACAACACCAGGTTTATGCACGAGTGGTTTCGAATATGAAGTGAGAATGGCACGTTCGTAGCGCTAGCGCAGAGGTGTGCTGTGTGTAATTATGGCTAAGCTTGATCTGTTTTTATTTTGTTGGGATAAATTTTACAGCAGTTAATTTAGTGCTCACTAGACCACACCCGAATGAATCACTGCAATGCCATCATATGGGGTTTGGAAGGAAATAAACGAAAGGTGAGGAGAGTATGGGTTTTGAGCAGCAAATAGTAGGATAAATATTTTGGTTTGTCTGTACATGAATAGACCCGATCCGCGCGGAATTTGCGCTGCAATTATGTGTAAATATTCCGATGCGGATTTTTCCGATTCGGTTATGTTTTGTGGTCTGTTGGATATTGGTTGGTAAGGGGTTGAAGTACGCTGTGGGATACTGTGCCCGAGAATGCTTTCGAAAATACTCAGCCGATTTCATTTCGATAATTAAACGCATTTATTAATTGATGAATTGGTGAACAGCGGGGGCTGTAACCCGATTAATGTGCATATAAAACAATGGAAAAGTATATGTTTATTATTCGGAGAGATGAAAAAAAATAAATAAATTTTATATGCTATTTCTTCCAGGCACTGCATCTCAACAGAGTGATCAAGTAACATTTTTAAATCAAATAGATTCAAGAAGGCTAAAATGGTTCTCAGAAGCTTTGGAACATAAATATGTCGTCAAATTGCTTCTTGGGTGTTTTCTTTAAAATATATACTTCTAAAACTACAACCTGAAAGCATTATTCGTCCATTAACCTTTTTTTTTGGTTTTATCTGGCGCATAACTAAGGCGTGTTTCGGAAAGTAGCTGGAAATGTTTAAAACAATATTCCGGAGAATCGGGACAGTTTCTTTCAGTGTTTTTTCATAGATGGTTTTGGATGATGGATAATTCCCTTAAGAGTGTTGCATAACAAAATTGTATCCTAAAATGTCGCGAATAGAAAGTGAGATTAAAACAAAAATTGCACATATGGCGAGAAGGGTGTGAACTATTATCAGATTTCATAGCGAATAAATGTTCACCCGGCGAGTGAAGTGTGAAACGAGTATTTGGTACGGAGTTACACTTTGAGGATCTGCCAAGAAGCGGCCGGAAACCAGGCTCCAGTAACCTGAAATTAGTTCGCAAAGCGATGGATTACAATCAACATGATAGATCAGCTTCCATTCGGGATTTGGCCAAGAAATTCAGGATCAGCGTCGGGATGATCCAGCGGATCAAGAAAAAGAACGATTTACGGACCTTCAAAGAGCGCCGTAGGGCCCGTAAGTTATATGATCGTCTTTTGGATAATCCCTACCAGTGTGTATATAATGGAGGATTCAAGAATTCTGCCGGGGCTACAGTTCTATACTAAATCGTCTGGGGAGAGTGTATCAGTTGCGGATACGACGGTTGCGATTGAACAATTCGGCTAGAAGGTACTTGTTTGGCAAGCCATTTGCACATGTGGCTTGCGGTCTGCCTTTTTTCACAAAAGGGATAATAAGTGCAAAAGTGTACAAAGAGGAATGCTTGCAGAAGAGATTGCCTCCGTTGTATACGAAGCACGAACTCCCTCCTATATTCTGGCAGGATTTGGCATCTGCACATTACGCGAAAATGACGCTACAGTGGTATTCTGAGAACTGAATCAAGTTCAAGTATGATAAAAAAACATCAACCCACAGTTGCAGCCCATCGAACGCTACTGGACAAGTGTCAAGCGGGCATTCAAGCAGGAAGGTACAGTGTCTGACGACATGAATCAGTTCAAGAAAAACTGGTCCGCAGCAGCCAGGAAATGCACAAAAGCCACTACTGTGCAGAAGTTGATGGCATGTGTAAAATCCAAAGTTCGGGCATCTTACCGAAATCAATAATTTGATTAGGTATTGATTATCATTTTGTTCCTTTGTAAACATGGTGAATTGTAATAAAATACTTTGTTTTCAAAATTTGTTTTTTAATCGAGTTTTATTTTGCTTTGTGAACATTTTCTACTACTTTTCGATACACTCCTTAATGCTCTAGAGAAAACAAATTGCTCTCAAAATGTTATGCTTAACGTTTGTGGAACTGATTTCTTGTCAGTGAGATTGAACTTTCCGGTCATCTGTATCTTGTCTGTATATATGGTCAAAAATCTGTATAATACAGAAAAATCTGTATATCTGGCATGTCTGGGCATGCTCCTCAGTGTGTTTGCCAGTGTGCGTAGTTTTCATATGAAAATGAGCTGCACTACGCACATTTTCAGTGCGGAATGCCATCTCTGAGAAAAAGTAAACATCGTTGAGCGGTCGTCACATCTCACATCACTTCGGAGCAGCAGGGGCTTAACGAACCCCCTCCCCCCACTTATGCGAGTCAGGAGGTAGCCTATGATTATTTTTTAAGCGAACCATACACGGTTACAGATGTTACACATTTTTGTGTCAAATGTACACAGTTACTATTCTGGCCCTTGCGTTGGCATGAGAACTAAATTAACAATTATTTTTGCACTGATCGCTTCCTGATAATGGATGTCATCGTTCAGAGAAAAATAGTTATGAACTTTTCTCCCAAACTAGCGCTAGAACCAGAAAAGCAATTGTGTACATTTGACACAGGCGTGGAGACTGATCCAGTAGTACACAAATTTGTGTAAATTGTACACAAGCCTGTGTTGTTTCGTATTAGGTTGTATCCACACACCACCCATGTAACCATTAGCACTATATTTCACCTTTTTAGCCATAAATAGCTATTATACTGCCAAGTGCTGCCAATATAGAGCAGGTCAGTTCAACACTAGCACTATATTGGCACGCAAGGTGAATAATAGTGCCATATGGTTACTTGGGCAGTGTCGACTTATCACCGGGAGGTGACCGAGCACAGGGGCATACGGATTGCTCAAGCGTGGCGTGGCGGAGGCCCAGCAGAGGCTCTGCTAAGTCTCTTCAGAAATTCCACACATCCGGAAGCAATTCTGTACAAGTGCTACGGCACCGCTTCCAAAGTGTCACAGCTCAGCCAGGAGTGCCTCGGGCACATCAGGAACGATGCCAGTAAGTTCCTGATTACGACCTACTGGTCATGCTTTGCAATTGGCTGCAATTGGTAACTGAGACGGTACCTACATGCTTAGGTAACTACGCACAAGTGAGCTGGTAGCGACGGCATTCTATCCTCTTAGTAAGGTCGGGTGACACTGACTTGAAACGGCGAATGGGCTAATGTCCCATAAAACCGTGGCATGGCCTTAAATTACGTTCCTGACCTGTGCCCAGATTAGGCGAATGGCTGGGTGGAAGTAGGCTCAGATTAACACTCCTGATTAAAGCTGATTCGGCTCTGAGCTCAGTCCCCATAAGGGCCATGAACAACAACAACGTGATCGAGAATAGAGATGCAGAGGGAACGGACTTGAACCCGTTCGCGCGAGGAAGATTGGCGGCCCTAACGGGCGTACCGCGAAGGTAAGGAAGAGAGAGAATAAGTTTTTAGTGGGTCGATCCCCACATAACCCGAGGAACCAGCTCTTGGGTATCTGATCTGCAGGTTTTCCCATTCTAAAAGAAAATCATCACACAAAGTAGCGTCCATAAATAACTTAGCATTTTGGGAGGGAGGTGGATGTCTGATTTTTATATGAGCCATGTGAATTAGGTATGGGAAATATGCTGCGAAGGGAGGGAGTGTCTAAAATGGGCCTGAACAAGCTACGTCAAGCAAAAATCATTCCAGTTCTTAGAGGGATGAAGGGATTTCTGTTCCATTAATAGAGGAAAAAATCCTAATAAACTGTTTGAATTTTAAAGGAAAGAATAGAATGTGATTAAAAAGGCGTGATCAAAATCGTACCACTAATGTACTGAAACGCAATCATAAGACGCACATTTCTTCGTATCATAAATATTCACATTTGGAAACTGTGCAATGCGGTCATCATTATGAAGTTCATTCATTCTCATGTGTGATGCAGCATATGCTTCTTCAACCGTTCATTGTTCACCAAGCTGTAACGAAATCCCCGTTGACAGTCATTGATAGCACTTCCTTGACATCAGCGACGAGAACGAGGTTGTTCTTTCCCATGGAAAATATTCACAGATCTGCATAGGCCCTCTGGATGCCATAATGCTAAGGTGTCTCCTCGCGTCAGCAAATCCAACAGCATAAATCACGTGTTCACATTTAGGTCACATTAATTTGCAGCATTTCTATCCTTAGCGCCAAAAGGAAACCATTATCTTGAGTGTTTCCGCTCGAGAAAATCGCTACCATCGAGATCGACGGATTGAAAACAAGTTCCGTTCGTTTTTTTTCTTTTCGTCGTTTTAACTCGTGGACTCATTTCCGCTTTCAAAGTAAGTATACAGTGCTACCACAGAGAACAGACATTTAAGCTCGAACAAAAATACGTCGAAATCGTGTGTAAAGGATTTAAGTGTACCTCAACGCCACCAACGGAGACTGCCCCACTTATAAAGTCGATTTGACTCCATGATGGCAGTGTTCATCGTTAAAATACACTAGCCCACAAAGTGACACGAGCGCCAAACGGCCAAAAACGGCGAGCACTGGAAACAAAAATGACAACACAACAATGCAAGTGATGGGACGCTAGCGCCGCGCAACGGGAGCATAACCACATACTTTGATATGACCGATACAAAGTTTTACACAAGGCAGAAAGCGAAGATAGACGTCTGTTCTCTGTGGTGCTACGAACCATTTAATTCCAACGTTACTGCATGAATCATTCCCTCCACACCGTTACAGAGCTGCTCAATTGTTAATCGAAAACAAATCCCTTTCCACTACAGCTAGGGACCGCAGCTTATCTACGTTGGTATTCTTATTTTCACCATTAATTATGTAAGAAAAATGGAAAACTCGCTTCGATATGCGACTGCTATTAGGAGTGGAAAAGTAGCAGAAAAAAAAAAACAAAACGCGGACATTCCATTCTCATGCCGTTTAAGGACATGGATGTCAGAAGGCAAAAACGAATAACAAACTAAATGTTTCCGTTTTGAATTTTAAAGCTTGAATTCAATAATTTGGATAGTATTCAATATAGAAAAACGTTTCACAGCAAACAGCATATTTTTTTTAATATTGTCAATAACGAAACCACAACAGGCACAACGGCCACCATCACCTTAAAACCCGCCCAACTTCTCTGCGTTCTTCGCTTTCCTCGCTCAATTTCATTTGCAGCGGGTTTTCCACAAACCAGAGCCTTAAAATGTCACCCCTCGTCCAGAGTTTTAATGGGTTCGCCGATTCGGAGAAGGTGGAACCAAATTAAGAATGGTTGGTGATGGTGGAATTAGCTCCCACACTAAATCCATCTTGTGCGCGAAGAGACGACGACGGCCACCACAAACCATCCGCATTAACCGCTAATTAAAAATGAAATAAAAGCTTTTAATTTCCGCGCACCATTATCACCTCCTCCCTCAAGTGGAATGATGGAATCCTGTTGGCATTTGATGAGTCGTTCTTGGATATTTGTCAAAATGGGTGAGCTGGATCGGGAGCCGCAGGAACTGTTGGTAATGATTAGTGAACTAAGAATGGCCGGATGTTTCGAACATTTGTGTTGTTATATAATTCACCAGCCAAAATAAGCAGTCCTAAGCGCTGTTTGGACGGTTGCCCCTCCCAAGTAACGTTTTTAAGTCAAATAGGCTAGAAGTGGTTCTTAAAATCATAATAAAACTAAAATAAAAGGTATGAGGTTTTATGATGGTTGTCAAAACCTCTACAAGACTAATTGGTCATCAAAATGTTGATTGGCATTTTACATGCGTTATCAACGCACAAACATTCGGGATGCGTTTTGTCTCTAAATAGACAAGATTGACGTAGTCCTTTAACGGTTGAGAGCTACGTCCTTGCGAAAACTAAAGCAGTTAGTACACAGGGTCAAATATTTGTCCAAAAAGAAACCAATGCTCAAACATCTTGTTGACTCGATCTAATTTTCATTAGTGTCAAACTGATGTTGTTTATTGAGTTCATTCCTTGTCAAATATTTGACCCTGTGTACTACTGGCCTAAGGCTTGTGAAATGAAGGTTTGTTGGACCTCTACTAAAGATGTAGAAAGTTTTCACACCGTGAAAACGTGATCAAGTTCATGTATCGCGGTATGTTTGATTTGGTAATGTAGTTAAACTATGAGTTAAGTTTTTTAGAATAAATTTAATATTACTTTGTCACCCTACACTACCAAGTCAAGAAGTTCCTGCTAGACATCTCCAGCGGCTGCGTTTCCTCAGTCATTCACCAACATCTCAATAACGACTACAACAGATATCAAACGACAATTTGCAATTTATAAATCATAAAATTTTCCTCCCTATTGGTTGTCAACCACCACAACGTACGCCTGCGGCAAATGCGGACGTCAACCGCTCTGCTCGCTGGTATCGCTTTACTTTCCTTCTAACAACTTCTAGCTGCTTGTGTATAAATAATATCGATTTCGCACAACAACGCCTCGTTATCGGCACAACCGCATACGATGGTTTTGGCAGCTCCTGGGGCCATCCCGTTTACTGTCATCAGGTCGTGCACTGAAAACCTTCCCAGTGGAGCACTTTTTTTTTAACAACTACTTCATCTCCTGCCCCATCTCCGAAGCGGCTGCCAAAAAATGCGAAATTGATTGAATTTTCTTACCACTTCACCAGAGCGCCTCTGGTTACTGAACCGGGGGCGGCACTTTGAAAGGTCGCGGATGCGGTCCCGATTCGAGTGATGATGAAAAAGGAGGAAAATCGAACAATATCCGCGAAATATGATGACGTTGGAGGCTTATGACGGTAAAAGTCGGGAAAAAAGCATATCTGCCGCTGAATTCCATCCCATTAGGGCTGTGGGGATGGAAATGAAATAATTCTTAAGGAAGTTGGTTTTATGACTTCTTCAAGCCAGACCAGTTACCGGAAATGCCTACCATAAGATATCTCAGGCGATCACCGTTGAAGGAAGGAGGATGGCTCTATAGAAAAGAAAGTTGAAGGGAAATTTTAATAAATCTCAATACTCTGAACAATTTTTGTGAAAAAGGATGGTTGAATTGGATTGGGTGCAGATGAGAGTTTAAAAGGAAATGAGATTTATTTGAAAGGTTATCGATATTGCCTTTGGCAAAGTTGCTCAGTAGAACAAAGACTTTCGGAGTTTTGTATAGTTTTCTTAAAATCAAATCCAAATCACGAAAAGCTATCATTCTTTCATCATTGAACCTAGCAAGATTTATGATATTCACTATCAAACGGTATTAAATAGCGTTCCACTGGAGATTTTCTAGAGGAATCCATCATTCTTTCGGAGATATATAAAGGAATCCTTTACTTACAGTATTCTTCACGAATTCACTCTGGAAATCTTTCAAGAGCCTCCAAGAAATTCTTCCAAGAATTCAGGTTAGGTATATTTATTAGAGAGATTTTCAACCCGAGGCTGTTTCATCTCTCCAAGGAATCATTCCAGGTCAGGCGTCCTTTCAGGTATTCCTTCAGAAAACTATCTAAGAAGTCCTAATGCTTTGCTAGGTCCAGCAGTTCTTCAATAACGTTCTCCAAGAGCTTCACAAATAGTTTTTCCGGCAATTTCTAAGAAATCTTAGGAATTCCTCGGATATGATAATTTATCTAAGGCATATAAAAAGGTATGAATTTTTATAGGAATCATAGAAATTTTCTGAGAGTTTCTCAGGGAATACGACCAGATTTTATTTCAAGATATTTCCTCAGAAGTTTATCAAGAACTTCTAAAGATGTAAATCCTAACATGATTTCAAGATTTTTTTTATTTACTTTACGAAATTTCAAAAGCCATCCCACAGTATTTCTTCCAAGTATTCTTCCAGACATATTGAATGAAAACTTGTAGTTGCCGTTTGTGCTCTTTCATGATATTTTTACAATAATCTTAAATTGTTTCAGGAAATCTTTCAAAAGTCATTTTAATAATTCTTCCATGAATTCCTGCGGGATTTCATTAAGTTATTAGAGGAGCGGACCTGATGATTGATGGTTGAAGCACGTGACTATTACGCCGAATCCCACACCCGACAAACTCGCAAAATGTGAGTTCTTCCTTCGGAAGGGAAGTAATGCGTGAGATGAACTAGCCCAGGGCTAAAAATCTCGTTAATACAGATAGAAAAAAAAAAAAATAAGTTACCAATTTGAAAGCTTTGGAAGTTCATTTAGACAATACACCAGGAGTTTATTCGAAAGCTTTTACAGCAGCTCCTCTACAAGTATTTTTTCATAATCTTTTGAGATTGCAAAACCTTGTAGAAGTTGCTGCAGCAATTCCTCGCTATAAATAGAAACCATTATGAATGAACTTGGTGAAGGATTTCCATAAACTACTTAGGAATATTTGGAAAACTCAAGGAGAAATTTCTGAAGAAATTTGCGAAGAATTTTTGAAGAACTCCTGAAGTAACTATTAAAAATATCTTGAAGGAACTCCAAGAATTTTTAAAGAAATGTCTAGAACAAATCTTGAAGGAACTTCAAAAGATATTCCTGAAGTATCTTTCTGGAGAAACTTCCAGGATTCCTCCAAAAATAAGCATTCAGTTGTATTGTTCCGAGTACGTTCTTGTCTAAATTTCCCTAAAATCAGTTTTATTTACTCATTTTAGAGTATTAACCTAAAGAAATGCCAATTGACGTATTTACGGAAGGATCCTTGGCAGAATTCTTGAAGAAAATTTCGTGAAAGGCTGGAGAAACCCTCAAAGTATCGCTGTGGAAAGACCTAAAGAGAATCTCGGAGATACTTCCGGAAAACTCTCATATAAAAGAATATTTGAGAAAATCCTTTGATTGACCGGAAAATAGTTCCTGGATAAATCGTTGTAAAGTATTCAAAAAGTAATTTGTAGAGGAATTCAAGAAGGAATTTATACAGGAATTCCTGGTGCATTCCCTACAGAAATACCGGGTGAAATCTCTGGAAGAACTCCGAAAGAGTTATCTCTGTGTGAATTCCTGAAGAATCCTCTTGAGAAATATTTGAAAGAATGCCTGAAGGAATTATTGTAAGAAATCCTGATGGAATCTTTAAGTAAACTCCTAAAAAAACTGTTGGGGGTTTCCCGAAAAACTGCCTGTAAAATTTTTAGGCAACATGTTGGAAAAATTCCTCTACATAAATTCCAGAAGGAAATCGTTTGAGAAATTCCTGAAGAATGCTGGGATAAGTTCTAAACCAATTGTTGGAGAAAACACTCGAGGGATTCCCAGGGGGAATTTCTGAAGGAATCCCTTGACAAATGTTTAGAAGAATCCCTTATGGACGTTTTAATGGAACACGTCCCTCAAAACATCCTTGGAAAAACTCCTAGAGGAATCTCTGGAGGAGCTCCTGAGGAAATCCATGGATAACTTTTCAAAGGATTTCTTAGGAAAAAAAATAAGAATCTCACGATATATTCCACGGGTATTCTTAAAGAAATTTATGGACGAAATTTTACACAAATCCGTGGATAAACTCCTTAAGGATCTCTTGGAGAAAATTGAGAAAATATTTTTGGACAAATTTCCTACATACCTGTAAAATTATATTGGAGAATACCGACACAATTCATGGGAGTAATGCCTCTGGAAATCCTTTAAGTAGTTAAAAAATACCTGGTGGAATTTCTGGAGGCATCCCTGAAGAAATTCTTTGGTGCATCTCTGCAAAAGATGATGGAAGAAAGAATTCCTGGATGAGTTTCTGGGGGAATTTCCAGAGGCATCCCTCTAGAACAATGTCTGGATGTTTTCGCGGAGAAATTATTGAAGGAATGCCCGAATGAATGCGTGGAGGAACCTCTGGAGACAATTCTGGACGGACTCTTGGCGGAATCTTTGAAGGAATTGCTGGAGGATTACCTGGAAGAATTATTGGATGAATACACGGGGGATTTTTCAAGGAATCCGTAATGGAATTTCAGGAGGAATCCCTGGAATAAAAATCACAAAATATATCCGTTCAACTTTTGGAGGTAGCTATCGACTGAGGAATCTGGAAACCTGGGACGATTTTCGGCTTAGCTTAAACAAATTGGCCGTTGGTATTGTTGTTAGAAGCGCGAACCGAATTCTGCGATTATTAGTGTTCTAGAAGTGGATCCCAACGTTTTTTTAAATATTGTTTTAGACGGATTATGCTTTCACAAAGCTTTTCAGAACGAAAGCGATTAACACTTCTAATTCCCTGAAGAAGATGTAATAAACATCGAAACGTCGGATGAATGAGAATATCTGATCGTTTGATTGCAATTGCGACTGCCAAGCCGAAAATCGTCCCAGGTATCCGTTCAACTACCCTTGTTATCCTAGATTTTTCTTGAAATTCCATCAGGGATTCCTTCAAGGACTCTTTCAAGGATTAATCCAGTGATTCCTTCCAATATTCCTCACAGGATTTCTCCAAGATTTTTCCTATTTTCCGGGATTTCTGCGAGGATTACTCTGTGTAATCTGACAGTACTTTTTCTTATCATTTGTGTAGTTTTTTTTCTATTTCAACATGCCTAGTGTTGAAACGTTGGGAGAATATAAAACGTCGTTCGTCCAATACACAGCGCAACATTTTTTTTGTCTCAAGAGCAAACTTATGTGTATCCGAAAGATTTTGGGCCGCTGAATCCGAATCCGGGCTCAGATTTGCTCTAACACGTCACAATTTTGCGCTATACCTCAATTTATAGGGCAAAATATGCGATTTTGGGCTTTTTTGACTGCAAGCCATTAAGCAATGAAATGTTTTTTTTTTAAGAAATCAAAAGGTTAATTGGTCAATTAACATCTAAATTAACGACTCATGCAAAATATTTCGTTTTACCTAATCAAATTTGATAGATTTAAGCATTTTATGTTAGTATGAAAACTTGCATGCAACTTTTGGAGGATGACTTGTATGGGAAATATCGTACCTAACATAAATCGCTTGAAACTATCAAATTCGATGTGGTAAAACGAAACATTTTGCATGCTTCGCTAATTCAGATGTTAATTGATCAATTAACCTTTTGATTGCTTAAAAAAAATATTTCATTGCTTAATGGCTTGCAGTCAAAAAAGCCCAAAATCGCATATTTTGCCCTATAAATTGAGGTATAGCTCAAAATTGTGACGTGTTAGAGCAAATCTGAGCCCGGATTCGGATTCAGCGGCCCAAAATCCTTCGGAGACACATAAGTTTGCTCTTGAGACAGACAAAAAGTTAATTTTTGTAACGCTGTGATATAGTCTGCGTAGTCAAAAATCTAGAAATTGAAACGTACAGTCAATCAACTACAAGCTATTATCTATTTCACTCATTTGGAGTTGTTTTAACATTTGCCAACAATTTTGACCTACTTTCTACAGCAACGATACGGTTTATAAGCTTGTTCACCAGAAAATTAGTTGTAAAATAGTTTGATACACTTCTTCCGCTCAGACTCACAAGCGTCAATGTGATTTACCATTCAAATTTCGAAAAAAAAACTACTGCCATACCAGTTGAGTGAGAGACTTGTTTCAACTGCAATGCAAAATGTGTACTACTACTTATAGTCGTTTCACCGACGGATTCCCAAAGCCAGAAACCATAGAACCCACAGCTCGGTGGTTTCCATTTCCCCCCAACCCGACGTAACCCTCACCTTAGAAAAGCGCTCTCGTCCCGCCCCGTTGAGACTCACTTTGCACGGATCGGGGGATAAATAAACTTTTTCTCGCATTTATTTGCTTGCTAATCACTCATGAAAGTTGCTGGTTTGGCTCTGTCGGAATCCCGGCTAACCCGATTGCAAAGTCAATATGTACGGTGTGGGCCAAATTTCAGTGCTCGGATACTGCATACCGGAAGCTGGAATTCGCAGATATTTTCAAGTTTTGGAACAAGGGGTTGTACACATAAACCACGCAGGAAAATGTTCGAGTATTACAGATTTCCTTCTCCCTCGATAAGCGTTGTTTTCACAAACTGTTGAATAGTGTTTGGGTGGATACTGAGAGGTAAAGGAAAATTTAGTTCATGATTGATTTTGTGTTAAATGGATTTTTTTTAGATGATGCAACACAGTGGGTAATAAACTTTATCTTAAATCATATTGTTCCAATCTCCGAGGGTTCCCCTTTCTCAACACAATATGTACTTGGTTTTCATTTGAAAGCATGTTTAGGATGCATGTTGCTTTAACATGCATAAGCATGGTTTCAGTTTCATACTGTTACATTTTTATTACTAAATTCGAAAAGTTTTTCTTATGAGAGCATGCTTTCGTTTCAGCGGAACACTAGTTGATGGTATGTCGAAGCTATAAAAGTTTTCATCTCCACAATATCCTCTTGTACGGAATGGATTAAACTAGTAATTCGGTGCATGTAGTCTCATACTTTGTGCAATAGGCAACTCAACCACCACGACGGATGGGTGGTATACCAACATTGCTGCTGGATCTCAATTTCAAAACCACGGCACGTTTAGGTTGGTGCGGGGAGGTCTGAACCTTCGGCGACAGGTACGAAACGTAAATAAAACCATAACATACGTGTGAGTTGAACGTACGGTTGGAAAACTATTTCATGTTTATTCTGGAAATTGAATTTCGTGTTTGTTAACCATTTTTCCAACCAGCTGGCCTGGCAGCGAGTAGCCTTCGGTGGGTTCTGAAATTTCAGCTAACGAAACCAAGAGCAGCCACCCGCAAACGCCAAAAGCAGCCGCGACTCACGTTGGGAACTGGCCAAAGGATTTGTCGCACAATATTTCACTGTAGAGATGTTCAAACACATTTGAAGTTTTGAACAGGGTACAGGTATACTTCGATTAAGTGGACATTTCAGTTTTCGAAATGTCTATAAAATCGAATTTTACATAAAATCGAAGCAATTTTTTTTTCAATTTTTTTAAATTATATACCAAAATGTACCAAAATATATAAAAACTGCATAACAACTGAGTTTTCGATAAAAGGCTCGGAGTTTTTGGCATATATTGGCCATTCACGCTATATAACAAATAAATAAACGAACCAGAATCATTTTTGCATGATACGTATCCCCCCTTTTGAAACAATCGGACGTATAATAAATTGACTATTTTTTTTAGATTTCATTCAGCATGACAAACATAAAGTTGTTCATGAGACTTTTCAACTTGCATTCACTTATACACAACCTTATTGATGATGAACTTCTTTAAAACATTTTAAGACAAAAACAAACATTTCAATTCAGTGTTAAACCATGGCTTGTATGAAACTTTCTCAAGATGATTTTCCATTCACCATTTTATCGAAGGTGTTCGACCTCATCTCACGCAATGAAAGTTGAGAGTTCAGAGGCCAGATGTTTTTCTCAGCATACCTGACCATAACATCAACAGCATTCAGAGCGGATTCATCTGGAACCGGTTGGAAGGCATCGTCAGTAAGGTCCGAAACATTCATGCTGTCTTCGTCCAGTACACTGGAGTCCATGTTGTATGTTTCCTTGTCGCCTGCTGAAGGGTTTTGCACTTTCACGACAATTTCTGAATCTGCCATAAACTCAAATTCAGCGCTTTCATCATCAACGATATTTGAAGCCATTATTTTCTCTGAGATGCCAGCCAGCCGCTATTTAATTACAGACAGTGGTAAATCGTCTTCCTCTTCATCTTCCGGATTGTACAACAAGTTCCATGATTTTCTAATGGAAGTGTGCGGCATCAGATCCCACGATTGTGCAACCCAGAATATTGCATCTTTCACGTTGATTTTTTCACGTTTTCGTGAAAATCTCCGGGTCTTCCTAGGACTTCTCGCATCATGATTTGCCGGTAGCGTGATTTAACCATTTGTATTGCATTCTGGTCCATTGGTTGAATGACTGCTGTTGTATTTGGAGGCAGAAATATTGTGTATTTGGCGCCATCTTCTGTCTTCAGTTCGTCAGCGTTAAAATGTGCAGAGCAGTTATCCAAAACAAGGACTGCTCGCATAGGAAGGTCTGAGTCTTCCAAAAATTTGCGGACTTTTGACATAAACTGCTCGAAAATCCATGCTTTGAACAAAATTCGGGTCATCCACGCATTTTTCGATGCAGTGTAATGAACAGGAAGCACCTTTAAATTTTTCAATGGCCGCGGATTAAGATACTTTCCGATGACCATACGAGGTAATTTCAAGGAACCGTCCATGTTAGAACAAGGCATGAAAGTCAGACGTTCTTTAGCAACTTTTTTTTCCGGGCGCTTCTACTGAACCTTTGTCCACGTAGGTAGTGGTGGGCGTACTTTTGTAGTAAAGGCCACATTCGTCAGCATTGAAAATTTGACTCGGTAGCAAATTGTTGAAACGCATTTCAGCCGCAAACTTTTTCACGTAGTCATCAACAATGACCAGGTTGCTTGACAATTTCTCCCCGTTATTTTGAGAAGACGAATATCGTGTCTTTTGATGAACTTGTCGATATAGCCCCGACGTCCAAATTTACCCTCACCAATCAGTTCATTGAAAAACTTCTCCGCTTGCACTTGAAGCATATCCTGGCTTAGCGGGATATGACGTTGTCTTTGTTGCAGAAACCAGATGTACAATGCCTCGTCAACTTGTGGGTGGTTCGCTTGTTTGAAATGTTTACAATGAGCTGTAAGCACGAGTATAATTGAAAAAAAAAGACACGAATATAATTAAAAAAAAAAACAAAATATGTATACAAATTAAAACTAACCAAGATCGCCCTGAATGTTTGCAATATTATCCATGATCTTTAATTTGCATCTCTGAATGTTGTAAATCGTTGATCGAGCCTTGATGCAATACTTATCCATTATATCTTGCACCGACGATCCATTCTCCAGATCACGAACAATCTTTACTTTATTACGGAAGAGAATACCTGATCGTCCCTTCTTTCGTTTCACAACTTTGTCCCCAACTTTCGAAGCCATTTTCAGAACTGAAACTATTTCCGATTTCACTTTGAGGCTGAAGCGTAAACTTTCTATAGCGATCACAAATGTCAATTACATCGGATCAGTGATAAGAAGTCATACCAACCTGAAGAAAAAAAACATGTTTAATTTGACCGTTGAAAGAGATGCAAGGGGAAATCGCCAATCGTTGCACATCTCATAAGAAAAGCATATAGTGTGCAATAACTAATGATTTATTACACAAAGCCATACACGGATACTTAAGCAAGCTGAAGGGTTAATGTTGTGTTGTTCAAGTAACCTATAAGCAATATACATATTCGTGATCCTTGACAAAGCGAGAGATAAATAAATAAAACTTAATATACCATGAGGTATATTTTGGTGCTAATATAGGTGCTCCACAAAACAATTTATTGATATGAAGTGCTCCGCGAGTCAAAAGACCTGAAACCCCCTGCATTATAAGTTATCATTATGCAAACTACAAGTTTAAAACTGTTTGGATAATAAAATTTTTACAAAAAAAAAATTAAAAAAATAGAGGTAAAGTGTACAAAATCGAGGGTCTATATAATCGAGGGTCCACTAAATCGAGGTATACCTGTATTAACAAATAATTTCGAGCACTTTGGAAACCTTTTTCAAGTGTCGGCCACGCCATCAACACCTCAGCATGATCCGCCATGGATTCGACGCAATACCCGTGTCAACACCGAAGCTACATCAATGCAGAAGATAGAAAAAGCCATCCGTAGCATGAAATCGAACAGGGTCCGATCGCATATCAGCCGAGAAGCTCAAAGCTGACCCCGTAGTATCCGCACAACTACTGCATCATTTATTCTGCATCATATAGGGAACCGCGAAATTTCCGTCCGACTGGATGCAAGGCGTCTTAGTAAAGGTACTCAAAAAGGGTAACCTGGTCATATGGGACAATTGGCGGGACATCATGTAACTGTGTATAGTTCTCAAAGTCCTCTGCAAAGTAATCCTTAACCAGATACTTTGGAAGATTGACGCTACTCTCCGATGGCAGCAAGCAGGATTCCGTGCCGGACGTTCCTGCATTGACCATATTGTCACGGAAACATTTGGGAAGCCCACAGGCGCAAGAGTCTTCCTGAGAGAAATCATCGCCCTCACTGAAGCACAGTACTGGGCATTTTCGTGCAGAGTACTGCACAACGGCAGTGATGTCAGATTTTTTCTCAAGTGATTCCGTAGATGAAAAGTGATGAGCGGGGGGGGGGGGGAGAATTACAGAAATTTTGTTCCGTAGATTCAGATGAAAAAATCCGTAGATTTTCCGTAAGTTTCCGTAGGATTCCGTATAAAAACCGGGTTTTCTGTAGATTTAAGCGACGGATCCGTAGATCCGTAGAAGAGGCTCAATTCCGTAGATCTACGGAAAATTCCGTAGATCTGGTAACGCTGCACAACGGTGTTTTGTCCGATCCCAACCGGGTCGTTGCTGAAGTGAGGCAAGGCAAGGACTATCACCGCTATTGTTCTTCATCGTAATCGACGAGATTCTGGTATTTGATCGAACGTAATTCAATCTCAAACTAGCATTGAACATCTCAATTAGTGACGGAACCAACACCTCTTCTCCGTTTTGCACCATGCACTCGGTCCATGGTTGTTTGTCTCCAGTTCCGCACTCTGCGTATAGGGTCCGCAGATCGTCCTCCACTTGGTCGACCCACCTAGCTCGCTGCGCTCCACGTCTTCTTGTACCGGTCGGATGACTCTCGAGAACCGTTTTAGTCGGGTTGCTATCCGACATCCGACATCAGTTCTGGCAACACTGTAAGCTTGCAGTAGTGCGATATTGTCTGCTCTAAAACTCAGCCGAGATTACCGTGAAAAACGAAAAAAGTATTCGCGAGTGATTTGTGATACGCTGAATTAAGTGCGGAGGGTCGTGTATTTAGTGCGAGTAGGTGGAAATTTGCCATTAGTTTGAAGAAATAGTGATGTGAAATCTGCTGTGATAATGCTGAAGCGGGATAAATATCTTCAACCATACATTTGCCCGCCTATTCTGCATGTGGTTGAAGGCAATAAGTGGTAGTGATGAGGAATGGAACGCGTACACACTCTTCGCGTCAATGATGAATGGGAATGGTTGTAAACAAAGCATCAAGTGATACAAAAAGCGATCAGAAGATTTTTCGAACTCGAAGCAAATTATTAGTGTTAGTGGTAGTTGCAGTATTGAAAGTGTTTTTTTTTTCTGTTGTCTACTCATTTCAGATTGAGCTGTGGCGATGAGTAAAATGGAATGCGGGAAACAAATGGATGTTGAAGATGATAGGGTAAAAGCCCCCTTCTTCGGCCTAGTACCTATATTCATCTCATTTTGTCTCAAGGACTAGAGATGTGCGCCGTCGAGATTTATTACTTCACGCCGCCGGATGTTTTGATTTTCTAGCACGCCGCCAGCTTAAAACTCATCACGCCGCCGAACTTAGAATTTCCCCAATAATCTTCAGATGTCATGTCATTCATTGCCGAATAAACAAAATATTTCGTTCAATGATCCTGTTGAGATTTTAGTTACTTTTTAGTCACTTATATATCATCATATAAAAATCCTAGCAAATATCATATTCTTCACACAAGGTGTATAAAGCATGCAATGACAGCATGCATGCTTTTCCCCGCGTGACGTCATAACGACGTTCGTTTATAATTGAGGGGGTTAGAAGCAAAGAGGTGTAAGTGACAAAAACCCACTTTCGAGTAAATGAGGTTTAAAAGTTTTCGTCAATTTTTCATTACATACATACAAAATGTGAGGAATTTCAAAATCAACCCAATTTTCTCCGATGTAATGAAATCTGAAGAATTCAGGTTCTAATAATTCAATTCATGCCATAACTTAAGAATTATTTAGGCAGCATCCATTTATTACGTAACGCTAAAATTTATATTTTTGCGACCCCCCCTCCCCCTCCGTAACGCTTTTTTGTATGGAAATCCAAAATTTTTTGTATGGGCCGTAACGCTTGGCCATACTACCCCCCTCCCCCAAGAGCGTTACGTAATTTGTGGACTGCGCCTTATGGATTTTTTTTATTTATTATGGAACGTTTAATTGTCTGCCGCACTATATACGAGTGCGCAATTACAAGTTACTACACTAAAACCTCAATTTATGCACATGGCTGGGGGTGCATAAATTAAAAAAGGCATAAAATGAGGGAAATTTGTGCATAAAAAAAAACGCTTCCGTAACGCCTCTGAATCCCGCCGAAAATGCTCTGAAACTTCCTGAAATGGCTCCAAAATTCCCCTTAAACCGCCTCGTACCCCATGTAACGCACCTGCGACGCTCCGAAACCCCCGAAAACGCCTCCATAAGGCCTCTGAATCCCGCCAAAAATGCTCTGAAACTTCCTGAAATGCCTCCAAAATCCCTCTAAAATCCCCTCGGACCCAATGTAACGCATCTGAACCCCCACTTGCACCCGTTTAACGCACGTGAGATCCTCGGAAACCCCCGAAAACGTACCAGTAACGCCTCCAAACCCCGTCGAAAATCCTCTGAAACTCTCTGCAATGCTTTCGAAAACCCCCTCAGACCCCCGAAAACCCCCCGGAGATCTCCTGGTACCTCGCGGAAACCCCTGGGAACCCCCTGAAACTCCCCTGTGACTTCCATTTGCTCACCCTTATAAACACCCTTTAGCCGCCGTTGCAATAGTTACCGTCATTATTAAATATTCTTATGCACAATATTGGTTCTGAGTAGCTTTCCCTTAATTTATGCAGGTCATAAAAAAGGTGCATAAATTAAAAAGTGCATTAAAATAACATGCATAAATTGAGGTTTTAGTGTATTTACATTCTCATATGCAAAGTATAGTTTGTAAAAATGTTTCGCTATATGAGATGTAAAAGAGCGAAATATTGAAATCTCATTTTTAACGCCGCCGCCGCCGACGACCAAAAATGATGTTTTAACCGCGGCGCACATCTCTGCCGAAGCACCAAAGCAAGCATCACAGCGGTGCCAGACATCAAGAAACAAGTAGTTAATTGAATGAGATTTGGTCACTACAAATACGATGTTTTTTCAATCAGAATATGGTCGTTTCTTGGTTTAACATCTTGGTAATCGAACTTCTACGCAAATCGATCAATAATTTCATTTTCCAACGCCATTTCTTTCAAAATATTTGGTTTGGTTTTCATCTAAACATGCTGCTACCGCTCAAGCTTTACGAACTATCATCCAGTTCGGCAGCACTGATTTGCCAATCAGCTGTGAATGTATGCGAGTGCAAAACGTGGGGAGCGAGCATAGACGATTCGTCGCGCCGCACATTGTTGTGACTTCTCCTTTGCGAGAGAGGAAAACAATCACAATGAAACTGTCACCTGCTTGGGAAAGGGAGTGCGTTAGTGGGTGAGTGCAGAATGCTCTACGATGAGAAAATGTGAGAGTGGTTGTGGATTTGCTGTAAATACTGTTGAGATGAATAAGGGGCCACCCGGTGGACCGCGATGAGATGAAAATTTTACGGTGTGCTGAAGATAGGTGCGAGTGGCTCGCGATTTGTGATCGCAATTAAATCAAATATTGAAGGTAAATCCCACTCTAGTGCATCGTAAGATCAACAGTGGAAGTGAGCACGTGTGTTAAAGGTTTGTATCATTAAGTTTGAAGCGTATACATTGCGCTGTGAGTGATTTTTCATGTTGCACATCCTTAATGAGACTAAGATAGGCACAAATACCCTAATTTAGATGGCTTATCAGATGAGGGGTCACTTTCTTGCTCCTCATCTATTTTGAATACACCTCGTCAAACACGACAAGGTAAACATTATGATGACGATAAACATTCTGATGACTCAGATGAAGATGATGTAAATGTCACTTTACTTTCAGTAAACACTAATGCTAATTCATCCAGGCAGGACCATGGCGGAACTAAACTGGATGGAGAAATAATGAAACCTCTTAGTGGGGCTGGGAAAAAACGATTTAAGCGTTTGGTTGACAGTGGCGTCGAGCCTGATGAGGCTCGCCGTCTCGCTCTTATACCTTTGGACACTCCTAATTTGGATCCAGCTTAGAGATTCCGAAATAGTGAGCCCAATAGCAGTGGTGAGAACCCGCGCCCGAAGAAGCAGGGTCGTCCTTTGGGACCAAAACTGTCTTTGGGTGTAAAATCGGTACAACATCGTTTAGAACAATATGGTGCAGGATCCTCTGGACAATCAAAAGGTACAGAGAGTAGAGTCAAACCATCCTTCAAGGAAGTGTTAACGAGTGTGAAGGTAGGCATATTACCAAAAGACTACCCGAACGCAGAACTTACATTTCAGCAGCTGATTGCAACGCAAAAAGCTGTTCTGAATAATGTTGTCCACCAACGCAAAGAGAAGGTTAAGCCAAAATTTGGCAACTGTTTGCTTAGGCCAGGTTATCTGGTAATAATTTGTAAAAACCAGGAAACATCCGACTGGTTGAAAAATACGATTTTCAATATCCGTCCATGGGAGGGAGCAAATCTTGTTGCAGTTGATGAAGATCAAATCCCACAACCAGAAACACTGATTGGCTTTTTTCCCATGAGCGCAGAAGATAGCAGTGAAGATATCCTTGCTCTTCTTGAAGCTCAAAATGATGGTTTAATAGTTGACAGCTGGAAGATATTCTTGAGAAAGATAATAAATAAACGTCATGTAGAATTGACGTTCAGCGTTGATGGAGTTTCAATGAAAACTTTGAAAGGATGTGACTTTGTTCTGGATTATAAATTTGGGAATGCTCCCATCAGGAAAAAACTCCCAAAGAAACCGGATAGTGACAAAATGGATGTAGACATTGGTGAAAGTTCTGAGGCTAACAGAAAGACTTGTAATACTGGTGACGATGAAGGGAATGTGACCATCACTAATCCGAAAGTCCCAGGATCAATAGAAGTCCAGAATTCTGGAGGGCCTAAGCGTCACGTTAAAGAGGTTAACAGTAAGGAGAGGACCTACGAAAGAACTGGAGACGATAATATGGGCGGAAACACCATAAATCAACATGTCCCAGGGCCAAGCGGTGTCCAAACTACTGGAAGAACTCTTCCACAACGTGAATACAGAAAAATTGAAACTTCAGCAGGCATCAAGGAATTGGTGAACGACTGCATAACTTTTTCTGGGGAACGACCAAAAGTACCCAAAAATCAAGAACAAAATCGTTACATTCAATAGACAAAATACCATCAAGTTCATCCAAATAAATCTCCACCATGCAAAGGGTGCCAGTGCTGTACTTTGCAGGAGATTTATACAAAATCAAATGGATATTGCATTTATACAAGAACCGTGGGCGGGTAATGGAAAAGTATTGGGTATCAACACTAAATCGTGTAAGTTGATATATGATAATACAGAGCAGTTCCCAAGGTCTGCTATTCTTGTCAATGGGAATGTTAACATAATTCCTATTTCAGAATTTGTGAAACGAGATATCGTTGCGGTAGCTATAGAAATACCCACTACGCGTGGAAAAACGGAAATCTACGTGGCATCTGCATATTTTCCTGGGGATGTAGACGATGTGCCTCCCCCGGAAGTTTCATCATTCGTGACTTTTTGCAAAGCAAAGAACAAAGCATTCATTATTGGGTGCGATGCGAATGCGCATCATTCGGTTTGGAACAGCACTGATATCAACATAAGAGGTGAGTGTTTACTAGAGTATTTAACTCATAATAATATCGATATTTGTAATCAAGGTAATAATTTTACATTCGTAAACTCCATAAGACAAGAAGTCCTAGATCTAACTATTTGTAGTAACACAATCTCAGAAAAAATACATAATTGGCATGTTTCCGATGAAATCTCGCTATCGGATCATAAACAGATAATTTTTGAATATAAAGTGAATGACATTATTAAAGAAACTTTCAGAGATCCCAGGAAAACAAACTGGGAACTCTTCAACACGAATCTTGAAGCTGGAGGTAGCTTTCTTGAAAACGCTATCAATACATGTGAGGATCTTGAGAAAACTTCTAATCAGGTAACAAATAGAATCATTCATGCTTTCAATAGCAGCTGTCCAATAAAGGAACGATCAACGGACAGGGATGTCCCTTGGTGGAATACAAGACTAGAACATTTAAGAAAACAAGCTCGAAAAATGTTTAATCGAGCTAAGCGTACTTTACAGTGGGATGAATATAGAAAAGCACTAACCTTATATAATTCAGAGATAAGAAAATCTAAACGCAAAAACTGGAGGCACACCTGTGAAAATATTGAAAGTACTCCGGTGGCTGCTAGGTTATAAAAGGTTTTATCAAAAGATCATTGTAATGGGCTTGGTACTCTTAGGAACGATAACGGCTGTTTTACTTCTAACGCAACAGAAACTTTGAATCTGATGATGCAAGTACACTTCCCAGGATCTCTGCCTGTATCAAGTGAAGAAGCGACTTCTCGGTATATTCAAACTGGGCCTGAAATGACCAGGTTGAGAATATTTGAGGAAGCTAATGAAATTGCAAAAAAGTACTGGGCGACAAATGATCAGGACAGACATGCACGATCTAGCAAGTCGCATTTTTACTCAAGCAAGAGTTGAATGGGCTATAGATTCCATTGAACCATATAAATCACCGGGCACAGATGAAATTCGTCCAATAATGATTCAGCAAAGCAAAAACATATTGATCCCATGTTTAACTGAAATGTTTAAAGCCAGTTTAAGGTTGAATTATATTCCCAAAAGCTGGCGACAAATTCGTGTCGTATTCATTCCTAAAGCCAATAAAAAAGATAAAAAGAATCCAATATCTTTTAGGCCAATTAGTCTTTCGTCAATCATGCTGAAAGTGATGGAAAAAATCATAGATTACTACAATAAATCAAAATATTTAGTAACGTTTCCATTGAGTAAAAACCAATTTGCGTATCAGCACGGAAACTCGACAATAACAGCACTCCATACACTGGTAACAAAAGTTGAGAAAACTTTTGAGGCTAAGGAGATCTTGTTAGCTGCATTTCTTGATGTAGAAGGAGCCTTTGACAATGCTTCTCATAATTCAATGAAAAAAGCGATGATCAAGCGTAACTTTGATATGTGTATAGTGAATTGGATTTTTGGAATGTTGCAAAAACGAGAAATAACTTGTAATTATGGTAATTCAACAACTGTGGTTAGGACTGTGAAAGGTTGTCCACAGGGAGGTGTTCTTTCATCTTTATTGTGGTCGTTACTAGTTGACGAACTAATATCGAATCTTGAAGCTCAAGGATTTGAAATAATCGGATTTGCAGATGATATAGTAATTATAGTACGTGGTAAATTTGAACAAGTAATTAGAGACAGACTGCAGTATGCTCTAAAATTGACTTCAGCGTGGTGTAAAAATGAGGGGTTATCAGTAAACCCTCTTAAAACTGCTATCATTCCGTTTACACGAAGAAGGAAGTACAAAATACCAGATATTTACTTGGATGGATCAAAAATTTCGCTCTGTCTAAAGGTTAAATATTTGGGAGTAATTCTTGACAACAAACTAAATTGGAACTCGCACATTGATCAAATATTAAATAAGGCTACGAACGCATTATGGGTAAGCAAGAAAACTTTTGGAAATAAATGGGGACTTAAGCCAAAAATGATCCATTGGATCTATACGGCTATTGTAAGGCCCAGAATAACATATGCAGCTTTGATTTGGTGGCCGAAAACTAAAGTTAGGTACATCCAAAAAAAGTTGGAAAAACTACAAAGACTTGCTACAACTTCTATCACAGAAGCTATTCGTAGTACGCCTACAAAAGCATTGGACGCAATGCTACATATTCTACCGCTACATTTGTTTGTACAGTTTGAAGCTGAGAAAAACGCACTAAGATTGAAAAGAACACAAAATTTGTTTCCTGGAGATCTTAGGGGTCATCTTAGTATTTTGAAAAGTTTTAAAATCAATACTCTAGTTACACATGAAGACTGAATGGAGAGGCAGTATAACTTTGAACGACTATTCGATGTGACTTTTCCGAATCGTGTTGAATGGGAATCAGGGGGGCCTAATATTCGTTCAGGTTCAGTAAGTTTCTTTACAGATGGCTCCAAAATGGGTGACAATGTTGGAGCTGGTGTCAGTGGCCCCCCAAGTAACACAGAAAACATCTTTGAAAATGAAATTTGAAAAAGATGTTTTAATGCAGTACTTTAATTGTATCTGTACAAATCTTATGTTGAAATCAAGTTTAAACTATGTTTGTCATTAACAAGCTACTTAAAAATCTTATCAACATCACCACACTTTACAGCAACGTAAATATCACGTTGATTAAACTTGATTTGTGTATCGTTGTCTTCTTTCAATTCAAGATGATATGTAAAACATCATCAGCACATAGTTATAACCTTTAGGCTCAAATATGTTACGATTACGTTATTTTTACGTATTCTATACGTTAATGTATAAGTTTATCAGATCTCTGTCTCCCCTCAATCACCTAAATTTATGATACACTAGCTGTCCCGGCAAACGTCGTACTGCCTGCCTACTGTGTTTTTTGACATGCAGCTCCATAGGGACGTCCCCAGCGAAGTCATCTGTATAGGAGCCCCCCGTTCCAGAGACCGGAGAGGTCTCACACCAGGCTCAGAACCTTTCCCGGTCCGAAACCCCCCTGCATACAAAATTTGAAGCCGATCGGTTCAGTAGTTTCCGAATCCATAGCGGTCAGACAGACAGACAGACAGAAATTCATTTTTATGTATATAGAAGATCTTATGCACATAAAACTACACCGAAATTTAACTATGATAGCACCATGATAGTTTATGCTGTGCGGACACTTTGAGTACTTACGTGACGACTAAAACTCACTAAGAAACGTAAATTTTGATGCCACAAAATTAGACAAGAATTTATTTTGATTGATCCCAAGATCTGCACTCTAACTTTGTTATTGTTGCACTGATGTTCAAAACAGGTATCAAAAACCAAAAATCACATCGTTGTATGCTATTTGAAAATGGATGCTGCTAGTACGTTGCCAAGATGTTTTTTCCATGTATTTCCATCGACTCAAATAGTACGTTTTTCCAATATTTTGAATTCTTTCCTATCAGGCCAGGCAAATAACAGTGCCTGCTAAAAGATTTGACACTAACGCTTTTATAGATGCATAGCAGTTTGTTTATCCACAAGTTTTTCTCCGAATAATTATTTATCTGGGAATTTTTTAACATTCAATGTAATAATATAGTTGCCTTGATGATAACGAATACATATTCTACAGTGTAAAAGCACATAATTAATACGTTATGATTAAAAATAGCATTCCAAAACTTTCTGGCGGTACTGTGTCAAGAATCCACCATGTTGCATATCTGAAAATGTACTCGAAAATCTCACAAAAACCATAGAGATGACAAAAACCTCCCTTCTTGTTTTCAATCCGATGGGAGGCGAATTAATTCATGAAGAGTGAATGTGTTTATTTCACCATAAATTTTGAATGGCACATGTATTTAAGTCATAGTGACCAAACATCGTGATGGTGAATTACAAATGAAATGTAAGGCTTGACAATTATTTTGAGCCATTACCAAATAGCACATGTCACATTATTTCCACAGTGTGCGATTGATAAAGAATAATTTTCCTGCTAGCAAAAAGTAAGTTCTTACGATGTTGCTGAGAACATATGCGATACTTAATTTTATGTTATGAAAATGTATTGAAAAACATCTTTGGTAACATCGTAGATGTTTTATAAGCCGCCATTTTTTGCGCTTTTTCGGTGATATAAGTGTACGAAAATAAGTTTTCCATATTCAGAACAAAACATGGACGTTTGTATGAATCATGTATTATATACAGTATTGTAACAAGTTGTGTTACTTGGGCCTGGAATTAGTTTATCAATATCTATGGGCAGATGGCCAACTGTATTTCAAGCAGAAATACAGGCGATTATTGAATGTGCCTATATTTGTTTAAAACGTAACTATAGAGATGCAAACATATGTATCTTTTCTGATAGTCAAGCTGCATTAAAAGCGTTAAAATCTTTTACGTGTACTTCTAAATTAGTTTGGGAATGCGTTCAATTACTACAGAAGGTATCTAGAAAATGTTCAGTAAACCTTTTCTGGGTACCTGGGCACTGTGGAATTGAAGGTAATGAAAAAGCAGACTGTTTAGCATGACTTGGGTCATCAACTTCTTTCCTAGGTCCAGAGCCATTTTGTGGGGCCGCAGAATGTACCTTCAAAATGGAATTAAAGAACTGAGAAAAGAAGATGATTGATGATACCTGGCAAAAAACGACAACAGCACGACAATCGAAACGATTTATAGTACCTAACAAAATTATAACTCAAAAACTTCTCAGCCTGTCAAAAAGAGACTTGAATACTTTTTGTGGGCTTATAACAGGGCACTGTGCAAGTAAATACCATTTGAAACAACTATGTATACTCGAAGATGATACCTGTCGTTTCTGTAATAGGGACAAGGAGGATTCTGAACATTTGTAATGTACCTGTGAAGCACTTTTCCAACAAAGATGCACATTTTTCGATAAAGGTTTTATAAAACCATCAGATGTATGGATGACTTCTCCTAGCAAGGTAATACATTTCATTCGATCTGTTATACCGTACTGGGATAATGCCTACCGTCAGCAAGTGGAAATCACTCAAACTCATAGTGATATGACACACTGATATGGGCAAAAACATTAAAACGGGGCCGTTCACAATAGATCAAAAAACTGGTCGCAGTGGAAAATGTACCCAACAGGAAAAAAAAAATCCGACATCCTGATGACGTGACCCGCCCACCGTAGCCTCCCGATTTTCGCGGTATGGACGATGGTTGGTTCTCTCAGCAACTGATGCAGCTCGTGGTTCATTCGCCTTCTCCAAGTCCCGTCTTCCATCTGCACTCCGCCGTAGATGGTACGCAACACCTTCCGTTCGAAAACTCCAAGGGGGCGCGTTGGTCCTCTGCACGTAGGGTCCATGTTTCGTGCCCATAGAGAACCACCGGTCTAATCAGCGTTTTGTAGATAGTTAACTTCGTGTTACGGCAAACTTTATTCGATCGTAGAGTTCTGCGGAGTCCAAAGTAGGCACGATTCCCTGCCACAATGCGCCTCTGAATTTCTCTGCTGGTGTCGTTGTCGTCGGTCACCAGTGAGCCCAAGTACACGAATTCTTCAACCGCCTCGATTTCATCACCGTCGATATAAATTCGGGGTGGCGGGCGCGCTGATTCCTCCCTGGAGCCCTTTGCCATCATGTACTTTGTCTTCGACACATTGATGACTAATCCGATTCGCCTGGCTTCACTCTTTAGTCGGATGTACGTTTCCGCCATCGTCTCAAATTTACGAGCAATAATATCAATATCATCAGCGAAACCAAGCAGCTGAACGGACTTCGTGAAAATCGTCCCACTCGTGTTAATCCCTGCTCTTTTTATTACACCCTCTAACGCAATGTTGAAGTTCGAAAGACCATCACCTTGCCGTAACCCTCTGCGAGATTCGAAGGGACTCGAGAGTGTCCCTGATACTCGAACTACGCACATCACTCGATCCATCGTCGCGTCGCCTTGATCAATCGTTTCAGTTTATCCGGGAATCCGTATTCGTGCATAATCTGCCATTGCTGTTCTCGGTCGATTGTATCATACGCCGATTTGAAATCGATGAACAAGTGATGTGTGGGCACGTTGTATTCGCGGCATTTCTGAAACACCTGGCGGATGGCGAACATCTGGTCCGTTGTAGCGCGTTCACCCATGAATCCAGCCTAATATTGCCCCACGAACTCTCTTGCAATCGGTGATAGACGGCGGCATAAAATTTGAGAGAGCATCTTGTAGGCAGCGCTCAGTAGTGTGATCGCGCGGTAGTTTCCGCAATCCAACTTGTCGCCCTTTTTGTAGATGGAACACACGATACCTTCCATCCATTCCTCTGGTAATACTTCCTCCTCCCAAATCTTGGTAATGACCCAGTGTAGTGCTCTCACCAGTGCTTCTCCACCGTGTTTTAGAAGCTCGCTTGGTAGTTGATCTACTCCAGCAGCTTTGTTGCTTTTCAACCGGTCAATCTCCTCCTCAATCTCTTGGAGGTCAGGGGCCGGAAGTCTTTCGTCCTGGGCACATACTCCTCAATCTGTTACCACGCCACCTTCTGTACTTGCAACGTCGCCATTGAGGTGCTCATCGTAGTGCTGATGCCACCTCTCGACCACCTCACGCTAACTCGTGAGAATATTCCAGTGTTTATCTCGGCACATGTCGGCTTGTGGCACAAAGCCTCTGCGCGAGCAGATCTGCTACTCGTAGAACTTTCGTGTGTCATTAGCGCGGTACAGCTCTTCCATCGCTTCGCAATCTCGTTCTTCCTGCTGGCGCTTCTTCATCCGGAAGACTGAGTAATGCCTGTTCCGCGCCTGTCTGTAACGTTCCTCGATCGCTCTCGTACGGTGTTGCAGCATTCTCGCCTATGCTGCATTCTTCTCATTTTTCAACTGTTCACATTCACCGTCGTACCACTCGTTTCTGTGATTCGGAGTCGCGAGGCCTAGTGATGTAGCCGAGGTACTACCTATGGCGGATCGGATGTCCCTCCAGCCATCTTCAAGTGTAGCTGCGCCAAGCTGCTCTTCCGTTGGTAGGGCCACTGCTAACTGCTGCGCGTAGTCTTGAGCCACTTCTACGTTTCGCAGCTGCTCGATGTTGAGCCGCGGCGCACTAAGGGGCGTTTGGCCAATCTAGCTGGCCAATATTATTTTAAGGGGATTTTCACGTATTGAATTCGCAATTAACATTGAAACACTACATAAACAACATTTGAATGCAATTTGCATGATTTACACAATAACAAATGCCTTTATCAATCAAATAATCAATATATTAGAGAAAGCGTTTTAACTTTCTTATGAAATTGCCTACCGTTAGGCGTAAAACACGGTTCAGAGAAATTTATTAATCAAATAACTCCAAGAGTACATTACCTGTAAGAATTTTGACAACAAATTTGAATTTAGAAATGCTGCCTGTCACATTTTAGGGTATTTTTACTTAAACGAACATTGTTTTTTAAACCATTCCTTATTTAAAAATACTAACATTTATTGATAGATTCTTGGATAAGTTCAATATGTACTGAGTGAACCAGTACTTGTTTTGACAACATGAAACGTGTAATTTTCACTTATATTGCGAACACTTTGATAACGCGAGAGGCGTTGCATATTTTAGTAACAACTATGATTTCATGCTGAACTGATCGCAAAATGTATACGAGGATCGAAAACTATTAATAAAGAACTCCATCTCAAAATTATTGGTATGGAAAAGAAGGGAATTTAGACTTTTTAATCCAAATATTGAATTCGTTGATGTGTTTTCCTTTTTAACAGTTTCAACCTGTTCTACAATCACATGTTAAACAATTTCTCAATTATTTGACACTTATTTTTGGTAAATCAAACAAAATAGATTCAAAATATGGCCTTGAAACGCTTAACTGAAGAGGTTTTGATAAAATAGAACTACATTCAAAATAACAGACGGTTATCCCCATAGACTGTAATACGCCTTAAAGTATGCAATGACCCTGAAATTACAATTTATTCAATAGCTTTCATTCAGAAAAACGTTGATTACTCAAAAGTACGCACTTTTTCGCAGCTGGATTTTCTATTAAGCTCAAAAAGGATGGGAAAGCTTATGTTTTAGGCAGTCTCGACCCAGCAATCGCCAGCAATCAAAAACTGCAGATGTTTCTTTGTTTGTTTTCACCTGAGGAAGCCCCAAAATATGAAACTATACAAATTTTGCAGACATGTATTGTTTTATCACCTCGTTGCAACATTTGTGGTATGTTTTGTCTATTGAAACTGACTTTGCGGTTATAAAACTGAAAACATAACCAAACGGCCACAGACAAACTTTAGTCGAAAATTGTAAAATTCATTAACCCTAGCTTTGACCTAAAGCAGACTTTGTATACGTTTGTTTGATGGAAATTCGAGTATAGGGCATTATTCCACAACTATCCATGTGTCATATTCAGCACACATTTTCACAATACGAGCGACTTTGAAAAATGACTTATGGCCAGCTAGATTGGCCAAACGCCCCTTAGTGCGGCGTTCGACTTCGACGCGTGGTGATAACTGTCGAAAGTTTTGAGCGCATGCATACAGCGACTAAGTAGTGATCCGAATCTATATTCGCACTGCGGTATGTGCGGACATTGGCTATATCCGAGAAGAATTTACCGTCGATTAGAACGTGGTCGATTTGGTTTTCTGTTTGATGGTCGGGTGATCTCCAGGTGGCTTTGTGGATATCTTTGCAGGGGAAGAAGGTGCTTCGGACTACCATACCACGGGAGGCTGCAAAGTTTGCGCATCGCTGGCCGTTATCATTCGATACGGCGTGCAGGCTGTTTCGTTCGATTACCAATCTGTACATTTCCTCCCTTCTTACCTACACACCAAAAAATCAATTGTGGGTTTCAGCAAAATTTTGCTGAATTTTGCCGAGCTGAAGGTTTCAGCAAAAAATTTGCTAAAATTCAGCAAAATTTGCTGAATTGTTCAGTAAACTCTGCTGATCATCAGTAACGTTTTGCCGAAATTCAGCAAACTTTGCCGAAAGTTCAGCAAAAAATTTTGCTGGACCCTTCAGCTCGGCAAAATTCATCAAAATATTGCTGAAAGCGTTTAGTGTGTGCGCGTTCATGTCGCCGACAACGATTTTCACGTCACGCGGCGAGCAACCATCGTATGTTTGCCCTAATTGCGCGTAGAACGCTTCTTTCTCGTTATCAGGTCTCCCTTCGTGTGGGCAGTGGACGATGATGATGATGTAGTTGAAGAAACGGCCCTATAGCTCTTAACATGCACATCCTTGCGTTGATCAGCTGCCACCCGATCACACGTTGTCGCATCTTGCCCAACACTATAAATCCTGATCCCAGTTCATTGGTGATGCCACAGCTTTGGTAGAAGGTAGCCGCTCGATGCCCGCTTTTCCACACTTTCTGTCCAGTCCTACAAAGCTCTTGCAACGCCACGATGTCGAAGTTGCGGGGATGTAATTCATCGTAGATTATCCTGTCACATCCTGCGAAACCTAGTGACTTACAATTCCATGTTCCAAGTTTCCAATCGTAGTCCTTATTTCGTCGCGTGGGTCTTTGTCGATGGTATCGAGTCGTATTTTGTCCTATGTTATTCGCAATGGGGATTTTAACGGGTGGCTTATTGGGCCTACGCCAACACTCCTGTCTCGCCGGAGGGCCATCGTGATAGTTCTGTTTAACGTCGTAACCAACACTGGGATGACCACGCTGATGGGGCTAGCTGGCCGTGGTGCAGCGTTTCTTACTCAGCCGCTGGATGCCAGAACAGACGCTGTTTGAGCCGCACCTCCTTGGTGAACAGACGCTCGGGTCGTACCTCCTCAATCTAGCTGAAGTCAGAAAGACAACAGTACCCAGGCTGCACTACCAGCTAAGCACACAACTCTTAGCTGACGGTCACGAATCTAATGCATTTTAATTTATTTTTAGCGATTGTAAAAGATAGTTCGTAAAACGGAAGTGGTGCAATATGGCCACCTGCTATGGGGTAAGATGCCACTTCCGCGCTTGTCTATATGTTCTCGCCCATGCTGCTTTTTTCTCGTTTTTAAACTGTTAACATTCGCCGTCGTATCAGCCGTTTCTGTGATTCGGAGTCGCGTAGTCTAGTGCTGCAGCCGAGGTGGAAATGGAACCGCTGTGCCGTTGATAAGTACCACGGAAGATATACCAAAAGCTCAACGCAACCCGCAAAGGTTTCGTGCCGCGAGCCGAAATGTGCTGGGATATGGACAGAGGCTTCTTGACTGATGAACGTGAGATGATCGAAAGATGCAAGCAACACTACAACGAACATTTGAATGGTACGGGGAGCGCATACATGGATGATCAAGGCAGCAAGAGAAATGAGTACGTCAGTAAAGCAGGGAGCTACAACGAGCCAACTCTCACGTTAAGGAATGTTACGGATGCTATATGCGGGGATGAACCAGCCTCGGGCTGAAAATCCCCATAATAAAGAATCAATATAATAAATAAAGGATTCTATACAGCAGCTCAAGAACAATAAAGCCAGCTGGTAGGGATGGTATGGAGATGAACCCATCAAGATAGGCATGTATAAGTGGGCAACCTACCTACACCGGACAATAGCTCAGATCTTGGAGACCGAACAGCTACCAGAGGAGTGGAAGGAAGGGATCATATTCCCCGTCATCAAGGATATTATCTTCCGTTATCATCCACCCTAAGCGGATGAATTTGTGAGAAGTTATCAAGCAGACTTCGTTGACGGTCACTCGACAACGGACAAGATCTTCACCATACAGTAAATCCTTCAAATATGCCGCGAATACCATGTCCCAACTAACATTTTGTTCATCGACATCAAGGCAGCGTACGTCAGTATCAATTGACCGCAGAGAGCTATGTCAAATCATGGACGACAACGGCTTCTCCGGGACGCTTACAAGTCTGATAAAATGGACCGTTCATTGTCCATTGAAAAACTACGTAAGGGTTTCGGACGAACTGAGTAGAGTTTTCGCCGGGGACTACGACAATGTAATGAAATCTTATGACTGCTGAACAATATTGCCCTGGAAGATGTTATGTGGCAAGCCGAGCTCAACGGCCGGACCACGATTTTCACGAAAGTCGGCCAATTTGTCTGTTTTGCGGATGACATGGCGATTATTACTAGAATGTTTGGAACGGTGGCAGAACTGTACACCCGCCTGAAACGCGAATTATAAGTGCCATTAATAATCCGCGCTCCTAAATTCATCCTATTCGAAAACAAACGATTACTGCACCGATTACTTCCTTTCTATTTGTTCTCATGCGAGCTCACTTCTTACAAAAAAGCTTCTAACAGGTATTCACTGCTCTACTTTTATTCAAAAAAAATCTCGTGTACAATTCGTTGTAAAACTTGTGGTTTGGTGTTTATTTCGATTGATTTTGTGTGTTATCCATAACATAAAAATTCAGCATCCCTAGCTTCCACATCAGTCACAAACAAAACAGCAACTAGTGCCGAACGAGCAGCAAACTCAGCACACAAACCTCTCGTCGATACCTACCTAACATTATTCTCAAATGCCATAAATTGATTCCAAAAGTTTATCCAAATATCAGCGCAAACTCAATGATTGTGCAGCGTTTGCGGGTAAAATCCGGAACTTGAGTTATCATTCTACCGTGAAGTGGTTCAGAAATTTCCACCGCATTTGTTGCCGCATTCTAGAGCTCGATTCTATTGATTGTAACGCGCAACCACCGCGCTTTTGATGGTTAGTGAAGCGGCCATGGTACAAGAGGTTGTTGCTGCTGGAGGAGTCGATGCATTTAGAGAATCGTTTATCAACTCACGGTGTTGCGGAAGCAAATCTCGTCAAACATATCAATAGGTGCTTTGCACAAAAAAAAGAGTCTCTTTGTATTTTTTTCTCTGCCGTTAATATCTCGCTTGTCTATTCGGATGTTGATTTGTTTCTAGTTTAAGACGATTGTTACAGCGTTTGTCTTTTGATCTGATCTATTTGCAAAAACTTCACTATGTAAAAAGTCATAGGAAATTTGAAAGTGAATAAAAAGAACCTCAGTTTTACAGACAAGATCTTTTAAAATTTTTGGTAAAAAAAAAACTAAAAATAAATAAAATACCCTTAACTAAGATTGTTGTTGATAACTTCACTACATCGTAATAGCATACATACAGGGGATAGACAAAATGATCGGGACAGGCAAAATTTTCCCTTCTCTAAGTTGAACAACTAGTTGTGTATCAGTGGACAAAATTTGGAAAAGATCGGACTATTTTGCACGAAGTTATAAATGTTCTAAGAAAAGGTATAATTAGCAGATAGCCAACTTTGAGCCGTTATACCTCCAGATATAATGAACCGAATGCAATGACATTTTGACCATTTATGACTTATATAATGAGCTATGAAAAACTTTTGACATAACTTAAAATTCTTTACACGGAAGAAAATTATAACGATTAGATTATTCTTTTAATAGAACACCAACTTTTTAAAATTTCAACATTGTTTCAAATTTCAAGATATTTCATTTAAATTCCCTCTAATTGTCTTGAATACAGATATGTTTTGAAAGAACGAAACAACATAGGCGGCAATTCATTGAAAAAGTAATGGGATCCATATTAAAAATATACTAATTTACTAAAAAATCATAAAATTAATGAAATCGCTATAACTTTTTCTCTTGTTAATAATTTCTAGTTTAGTCAAACTTTTTTCAGAGCTCATTATATAAGTCATAAATGGACAAAATGTCATTGCATTCGGTTCATTGAATCCGGAGATATAACAGTTCAAAATTGGCTATCGGATAATTCTACCTTTTTCTAATATGCTTATAACTTCGTGCAGAACAACCCGATATTCTCCAAATTTTGTCCACTGATACACAACTAGTTGATCAACTGACAGTAAAAATTTGAGAATATTTGATTCACTTTTAGAAAAGTTACAGCTAATTGGACATTTTTTGAAAAGTGAAAAGTTTGCCTGTCTCGATCATTTTGTCTATCCTCTGTATAAGTAAGCCACTTTTGTGTTTACTCCTATGTGACTAGCACAACAGCTACTATGTGCCACAAAAAGTTAGAAAAATTCAAATGCAAACGTTTCAACTATCATTAAAAGTCAGCAACCTTTAGCTTTCTAAATTATGCCTGATACTAACGTTGCCTCTTTTCAGACAGCTTCGCAAAAGTTCTATCTTATGGAAATGGTTGGTTTTCCGGTGACATTCAAGTATATCCGGCCACCGAAACGGAAGCTATCCTTCTGTATCCTCTTACAAAATATCTCCTTTCAGTTGCCATTGTGTTCTAACCGGTTGAAATCTGTTGCCGAAAATCCTTCCCAAACGGAAAGCGTGTACGAGATTACAATAAAATAATATCTCATTATAGCTAGCTGGTTTTTGGCTTTTATCGGGACAATAAAATTAAATAATGTCTCGTTCCTTTACGGAATGTAGTCGTCTTTTTTGTCAGGAAATCCTCTACATCCCTCGCATTCACTTGCAAAGGATCAGTGTCGTCTACACACAACACCCTTAATGGAAAACCCGGAGCAACCGGCCCGGGATAGGGGGGAAAGATCCACACGTGGAACATCACATAAAAGTATAATGAACATAATACTTTGTCTAAATCGCACCATTGAGAGGAAAAGCGTGTACGGAGCACAGCATTGCACGCTACTGACTGGCACGGCACACTCCCTTCCTATAAGGCTGCGGATTTCGGACTAGACGGAAAGAGAGAAACCGCACTACATCTTACATGTCCCCCCGGATGGTACATTGCCGCTTTCAGGAAGCTTCGGATTTCTATAACAACTTACTTCCGCCCTGTTGAAGAGTGAGACGAAGCACAATCCACTTAGGCGGAATGTGTCTCTGCGTTGGTTTTATGCTTCGAAAGCGGGGACATTTGTCATGAAATCCACATGTGAGTTCTCATTTTTACCAGGAAATTCAACTAGGAAAAATAATTATGCTGTATATTTTTAGTACAATGTCAATGAAAAATTAAAGAGTCTGGTTGAAATCAATAGAGTTGAGTTTGAATTCATTCATCGACAGTCGTTTTGCATCTGAATAAATTATTGCAAACAAATGGTATGTTCACCAAAATATGCCGCCGTCTTGGGCTGGTCTGCACGAAATAAGAAATTATTCAGCTCTGCTTCCAACTTGACAGGCTGAAGCTTTTAGCAAATTGGAAAGTGTTTTTCTGGGCGAAGAAAACAGTGCTCGTGATCTCAAAATGGGCAATGAATTCGTTCCAGAAGTAATTGAAATTGTCTCACCGCAAATATTCCTAAGGGTGTCCATAAGCATACCACACCACGATGAATGGCTCAAAGATTGCCGTCTGTCGGGATTTGTCAAGCTGCATCCGACATCCGCATCCTGGGAGTGCTTGCTTATAAGGAGAAAATGGCAAAGGTGACCACTTTGGGAGTGTAAAAAATTGCTTTTATTCAAAATTCTGTCTAGACCTTTTGAGTTTTTATAATTTAATACAAAAATAGTGAAAAGGAGTATGCTTGCAAAGAGTTGCCCCTCCCGTGATTCTGTGTATTATTAATGATAGTTCTATGTTGATACCTGGGACGATTTTCGGCTTGGCAGTCGCAATTGCAATCAAACGATCAGATATTCTCCTTCATCCGACGTTTCGATGTTTATTACATCTTCTTCAGGGAATTCTATATTTGAGACAAGATAATTTTACTATATATACTAAACATAAAACATTAAAAAAGAGGCTTACAGAAGTGTTGATCGCTTTCGTTCTGAAAAGCTTTGTGAAAGCATAATCCGTCTAAAACAATATTTTAAAAAACGTTGGGATCCACTCTGAAATACATATAGCATCAGTAACATTCTTAAGCATATATGATAAACTAATTATGTACTATAGAACACTAATAATATTCGCAGAATTCGGTTCGCGCTTCTAACAACACTACCAACGGCCAATTTGTTTAAGCTAAGTGGTGAATATTTGTGGAACCTAATGTTACTGATGCTATATGTATTTCAGAGTGGATCCCAACGTTTTTTAAAATATTGTTTTAGACGGATTATGCTTTCACAAAGCTTTTCAGAACGAAAGCGATCAACACTTCTGTAAGCCTCTTTTTTAATGTTTTATGTTTAGTATATATAGTAAAATTATCTTGTCTCAAATATAGAATTCCCTGAAGAAGATGTAATAAACATCGAAACGTCGGATGAAGGAGAATATCTGATCGTTTGATTGCAATTGCGACTGCCAAGCCGAAAATCGTCCCAGGTTTCCAGATTCCTCAGTCGATAGCTACCTCCAAATATCTATGTTGATATTAAACTCGTTATGATGAGTACAGAAGAGTTTACAACGAGGCGTTGTACACAAAATTCACTTACTTTCTTAGTCATTTAGAGATGAACCAGCCAAGGGCTGAAAGTCTCCTAAATAAAGACAAATCAATCAATCAATTCGTACTTATTTACTCACTTACTTACTTTTTTACCTACTTACTTACTTACTTACTTACTTACTTACTTACTTACTTACTTACTTACTTACTTACTTACTTACTTACTTACTTACTTACTTACTTAATTATTTACTTACTTACTTACTTACTTACTTACTTACTTACTTACTTACTTACTTACTCACTTACTGACTAACTTACTTACTTACTTACTTACTTACTTACTTACTTACTTACTTACTTACTTACTTACTTACTTACTTACTTACCCACTTACTTACTTACTTACTTACTTACTTACTTACTTACTTACTTACTTACCTACTTAGTAAAATCAGCTTGAGAACATGAAAAAATTGTACTAATAGCCAATTTTGCCGTAACCATGAACTACGTACGATATAAACTGAACTTGTCACCCAATGTATAGTATACATTGTATACTTTCTTGTTAATTTACTTGGCATTCTTATCAAGTAAACACGTCAGGCATAATTGAGTCAGCCGTTGCAAACAAAGCGATGAAAAATGATCTTTCAACTGTTAGCATGATGGATTGCCAGCGCAACATAATATGACACTTTTCAATCAAGCAACTGATTTTCCGACCAGCCCCGCGCATTGTCCTTCACAAAGAACCATCGGCAATCCTCTGCAGATAAAACTTTTCTAGGCCCTGCTAAAAGTTTTATAAAAATCCCGAAAGATTAATCGTGCCATATACTACACCCGTGCGCTACTCTCAATCAAGGAACAGAGACGAAAGCGCCGCCATTCCACTTCGCTGTACTTCTTTTTTCGGTCGGTAGGTAGGTAAGTATCTAGGGACCTCCGGACTGGAATCTCATCTCCACAAATCTTCACATCCCCTCAATCTCGGCTTTGGAGCTTCGTTAGCCGAACAAGGGGAAGAAAGGTGCATTCATCAAGCTCTCTGCTCTGCTGCTGACTGCGGTGTCTACCGTGGAAAACGGAAAATAAATCACACAATTGTATCCCCATCTGCACATCGGTATGCGACCAGAAGTTGGTTCCAGTTCTAAGTATTTTCTTTTTTCGGTGGAGTTCATCTTTATTAAATTTTGATAAATTGAGTTCAGCAAAAACGACTTCTGAATTGAAAGAAAAAAATCACAAAAAATCTGAGGCTAGTAGAAACTGTGCTGTGTATATGATGTTTTTTGATATCCCTGGACAATTTGTTGGGACGCGTTGTAGCTAGAAAGATGTTTGGGAAAAATCATGTTTTTGCATTTGTATGACACACATAAAAATACTCTATTACTAGGAAAGTTGATCAATCCGATGAATCCGTTGAAAAAATAGTACGCGCTGGTAGGCGAAGCTATGCACAACAAGGTTCGTCTAGTAAGTAGTCGCATCAAAGACGATGGTACCTTTGGGAACCTAGGATCTAATGACTAACAACAATGTGAGTCGTGAAATACGAAGACGCATCACACGTAGAAGTCAGGGCTGCAGAAGAAAATGTAGTATACATAACATCATCTCACTATCTCAGCATTAGTTGGACCAAAAAGCTTGAGTTGTTCTCCACAGAGATGAGTTACACTATTCGACCCCTCGGCGGAAGTAGAAGAGCTGGGCCAGCTACTTCACTGAACTAGTCTCACTGGATCTCTACTCAGATCGCTGTAAGGTCAGATATGTCTCTCAGTCGGCACCGGCTAATTTCGTCGTTCCTGTCTACAGACGCGACGAACTCGTTAATCGTCTCTTCCTGGCTAGGAAGCTTTTCTTTGCGCTAGAGAACAGTAAGGAAGTAGGGTAGCATCTGTCTAAATCGTTAACAATTTCATCCTTTTAGCTCGTCAATCCGATCTGGTGAGTGCAACTCTTTCTGGAAAACTGAAGAATCAGCATTACTGTTCCGATTACCAAGGCCAACACGTAAGGGGTGTCTCTAGCAGAATCTTAACCCGCTTGTTCATGAAACGGCTTCCCCATTCCACGGCCCAGGCCTTAAAGTCACCCCCCAGTCAACCAGTTATCGTATATGAATGTGTAAAAAATATCGTATACATATATGGATGATTTTCGTCAAAATCGTAAATATGTGTGGTACAAGTCGTCGCAAGCATGGCAGAAATTGCATATCATGATTATTATTGATTTATATACGACTTTGCGTATAAGATCGTATAAGGTGTTGTAAAAAGTCACACTCTATCGGATTTAATCTAATATGCCGTGTGATATAAGATTGTTGCAAGATTTCCAATATTATCGTAAATGAATCCATGCAAAGTCTAAATATGTGCCGTAATGCATACTGTTTCATCGTATATACTGATTTGGCATGTACAATTGACAGTTTCATTTCTTTCAAAAGAAAAATAAACCAAAATGAAAGAAATTTTGTTGAAAAATAAACTAAAACGTATGAGAAAAAGTGGAACATACTGTTGACTTCGAAAAAAGTTCATCCGAAGCTATAAAACGAACGATAGTGCTAGCGAAGGAATTGAAAGTTCATCTCCCGTACATCAGAATTCTTCGGAGCCCATCATTTTGAACAGCAGTTCGTACGATCAAACTTCGAATTTGTTCAACCCTTCCACAGACATCGAGGAATGTGGAGGTAATTTATTCCAATATCTTGGAATATTCATATCTTATTTTCATTTTATAAATACTTCAGGTCAGCGAACACATCTCATCCATGGAATCAGACAATGGGCTATAAATTTCCATATTTCGCAGTCCGCTTTGCAATCACTAACTTCGATCCTTAATGAGAACTTGAACCTAAATCTTCCAAAGGATCCACGAACGCTGATATCAACACCTCGAAGTTTTGATCGGGAGCAAATCTACGAAACTGGCCTTTACTGGCATCAAGGACTGGAGTTTTGTCTTAGAGCAGCATTGAGTAACATATCGCGATCTACTAATATTTCTCTCAATTTCAATATTGACGGCCTCCCACTGTATAAAAGTGCAACGAAAAACTTTTGGCCCATACTGTTCAACATTCAGGAATTTCCTGAAATTCAGCCACTGATCATCGGAATATTCTACGGAATAAGTAAGCCAAAGGATGCATCCGTTTTTTTGGGCCCTTTCGTAGAGGAATTACTGCAGCTGCTGTTCTCTGGCTTAGTCATAAATGGTTATCAGATTATGATTAAGATACGATGCTTTATTTGCGATACACCGGCACGTGCATTTATTGAGGGAGTTATCAACTTCAATGGTAAATACGGTTGCATCAAATGTACGACCAAAGGCGTGTATTCACAAATATCACGAACTGTGGTGTTTCCCAACAGCAGAGCATTGAAACGTACTGATGAAATGTTCAGGGCAAGGGAGTATTCAAATCATCAACGTTGTGAATCACCTCTTACAAGGCTTCCAATTGATATGATTGAAGACGTTATTGTTGCTGATTCGTTACACCTTTTAGAATTAGGAATGATGAAGAAGTTACTTAATGTCAATGAAAACTAAGTGGAGTACATTTCAGAAGAAGGAAATTTCAGAGTTGTTAGTTGCGGTGCAGTTTCCAGCAGAAATTCATCGTAGGATGAGGTCGTTGGATTTCGTTTCTCTATGGAAAGGATTGGAGTATCGCAATTTTTTTTAACTACGTTGGGATTGTTGTGTTGAAGGACTATTTGCCAGAATAATATTACCAAAACTTTCTTATCCTCTTTTGTGCCGTTCGCATTTGCTCTGTCGATAAATACTCCAATTTGTTGGAAATTGGTCGAGAGCTATTCAATGATTTTCTTAACGAGTTCAAATCATTGTATGGTGTGGAATTCATGACAAGTAACATACACAATCTATGTCACATTGTGGATGAAGTGGCTAAATTTGCATCCTTGCCAACCCTGTCAGCATATCCTTTTGAAAACTGCTTTCACTCGTTAAAAAAATTGTGAAAACTGGACCAAATCCGTTAGCTCAAATAGCTGGTCGTATAACAGAAAGCATGCAAAGTTATGAATCTCTTGTAAATGAACAGCAGCGCACACAATTAGCAAATGCCCACCTTCGACAAAGATTTGTAGATAAAAAAAGCGAAAGTAAATTAGTAAAGATAAATGGATCCTAACTCTTGATCAATCAATCATGGCATTTTGTAGCGTAAACGAAAAAAAAAAATCAAATTATTTTGTAAAAGGCCAGGTTGTTTCTACTAAAAAGGTTTACTTTGAAAAACCATTCAAATCTTCGTACTTGCACATCTACATTGCTGAATCTGTTTTCCCCGAAGAAAGACTGATACACGTCGATAACATTTTTTTTTTACGCCCCTCCTCCACACAATAAGTTGATATGTTTTAGCCTTGGTACGTTTCATTTTACGTGAAAAAAATAAAAACGATGCACATTGTATTCTTGAATTTATTTGATATTCAATTTCACTTTATATGATACATTTCAATAATAAACATCAATTGATCAATCACCGTTTGCTTAGTCATCACTGTCACTTTCATCCAGAGCCTCATTATCACTCGCGTTAAACACATCCTCATCGTCAGCATAATTATCATTCTCGGAATCAGCCTCATTTGTTTTTACATCCATCTTCTCATCTTGGTCATTACCAGGTTCTTCAGCACTGTCGCTTTGAACTACATCAACCAGCTCTGCTGGATTATCGATGCTTTGTTCGTGCATCTTCTTCAGTTTGCGTTCTGGGCGGCATGCTGACTTTCGTAGTCACTTATTCGTACTTCTGGACATGCTGTATCGGAATAGCCGGGTCCTACAAAAATCCTCCAATTTATGGGCACTGTATGAGGGATCGCCGATGCAAACTAAGTCTACAAGTAGCTGCAGAACGTTGCCAAACTCCCTGAAACCTCTCTTTGATTTTTGTCCCCGGCTGATTCCAGTCCAGGTGAACCGCGTCCAGAACTCCCTGGTGAACAAACAGTCGACAATTGTGTAGCACGCATTATCTCCATTACCGTCATTTCGGGTGAAATTGATCACTTTTCACAGTTTTTGGTGTCTAATTTTTGAATTGTTATCGATAAGCCCAAACTCAATGCTTTAAAAAAAGTACGGCCAGAGATTGCATCAGTGAACGAAGTTGAAACTTTTACTGCAAATCATTTTATTGTAATAAATATCATTTAAAATAAAAAATCAAAAATTTCACTTGTGGGGTGAAATTTATCAGTCAGTGAAATGTCTTTGTTAGTCCTAAAAATATTTTTTCTACTTGAATTAACCACCCCAGAATGCGAAAAGCAATGCAAAACTTTCACAACTTTACTATTTTTTTAATTATTTAAGTTTAAAGTTCAATAAATCGAAGGATATGAATGAAAGTATGCAATTTATACACTAAATAAGTGAATACTTCCAGAAAAGTACAATTGTATACATACATTTCAATGTTTATAGAACTTTTGATGACGAATTTGGGTCTGGCGAATACTTGGCAACTATAAACATTCATTCGAATATTCATTACATCTGTGATACAGCTACGACAACAAAACTTTGAAAGTGTCTTTGAATTTCGCCTAACACATAGTTTAGGAAAATATGGAATTTGATACAGAAATGTGAGACTAATTGGCCGTAAAACACATAAACTCAATTTAATAACCCTTGAGCCAGATAATAACCATTTTCCACAAATTGTTTTAAATTTAAAGCGTTATTTTTAACAAATAAAAATGGCCCTCACGTCGATCAATTTCACCCCACTGATCAATTTCACCCGAAATCACGGTACTAACGTATGAATTCGGGGGAATAACTCGTGTGAAATAAATGAGCTGAAAAATGCAAATTAGAAAAAAAAAATATGTGCTGCTTTACTGTCTTATTTACGTACTATATATATGACAATTATGCATGTAACAATGAATACTAGTTTTTGTGTCAACGAGTACCGGTTTTGAGTTGGTAAGCCCATGAAGCTTTCAGTGATAGAATATGGGCTACAGTCGGCTTTTACACTACACGGTATATGCACCGCATTATCATGAGCGATTTCCAAATACACACCGATTATAAGTTACATTTATGTAAGTCGGTCAAATGCATATGTGACTCCTACAATCCAAAACGGCGTAACTGTTTCTTTAGGCAATACCTTTTATCAAAGCTATCCTACACAATCAACAACCCCCACTTGACAAAAATATGGGGTCCTTCCTCCGAAAGTGGCGAAGAATTTTGTGGGAAGGGTGAAAATTCGACCCACAGCTTTGAAAAAAAAAAAACATTGTTTCAAAAAGCAGTTACTCCCCTTTGAAATGTTGGTATACATCTAATATAAATCATACTACTAAATCGCATAATACTTTCTAGGTTTAATCACCGCATGACTTTATGATAATTGAATTTTATTGGCTTTTCTCGGTGAACGTAATACTACTCAAAGAAGGAGGGAGTAACGAAAGTAATGAAAGAAACGGTGGATAGAATCGCAAGTGTGCGACGAGAGAAATTGAATAGAAGTTAAAAATTAACAGAGGGCCATAATTGAACAACACAATCACAACGACGACCCCTTTGCCTAACGTCCTGGGTTTGAACGGCTAGGTACTAGTAGTTTGATGATGACTACTAGCCCTAGACAGGCAGAAAGATCGTGGTTGTGATCTGTTAAATGTTGTTCGGCTTTGCTTTCGGTTCTATCGATCTGTGACACTTGTTCGGAGATTCATATCGAGCGAACGTTACTTATTTGATTGTTTCGCGCTTTCATCTCGTATGCTCCTGTTGTGTCCAAATGATCTTATTTGAACCATGCGGTGATTAAACCTAGAAAGTAAAATCCAGTTGGCAAGAAAGAATGAAACTCAATTAATACTAATGTTGATTATGCTGCGTTTTGATCATACAAACACTAAGTAGTGCTAGTGAGCGAAAATTTGCGAGGAACAAAATAATGCAAGCGTCGCGTGTGATCACTGATCGTCTATTTGTCAAAAAAATCATTCATTTCAAGTTACTGTTTACGGTTGTTTGCAGTACTGCTTGCTCGTTAACCTGAACATCGAGAGTTCGAAACTCGTAAGTATAATTTGAAAATATTAACAATTGTATTTAATCATATGTCTAAATATCTCATACATGCTTGTTAAATAATTAAATAAACAGAAAACTGGCGCAACTATGTTTTTTTTTTCTTTTTAGCAGCAAAAATATAAAGTCGTATATCATTCTTGGGAGACGTAATTGATTGTTCCAAAGCAGTTGTATATACGTCTGAATGAATTCGATGAAGTCGTATAAACAATGTGATTTTTTACACAATCGTATTGAATGCTATCAAAACTATCTAGTATCGCATTAGAGTTTCTAAATGGCCTCCACTTTAGTGCGTATATGGATGTTTTCTGCATAAACGCAATGTTAATGTGTACCGCACACTCATTCCGCTTGTTCCTACAATTCGATTTAACAGTTACTTTCTGACTGGCTACAATTACAATTTCAATTCCTACGCGCCCCACCAGAAGCAACGTTACCATTCGGTAATAGCACGTATCATAGATTGTGCTCAAAGATTACCTGCAAGTACTCCGAGATTACGAGCGACACATACTAAAGACGATCTTCGGCCTTCGATGAACCACGAGCTCACCAAAGCTAGAAGGATACAGTGGACAGGGCATGTTACAGTAATGCCGGACGAGCTGCGTGTAGAATGCGTTGAATCGGTTGATCCTCAACCTGCGCATTATTTTGTCGATCGGCCACCAACCAATCACGCACTTCTGCATATCGTCCATCACGATGAAAGCTCTTCTCAGCTTGCTTGTGCAACCGCAGCTCTGTTATGAGGTTGGGATCGGAGGAGTATGGCAGGAAGCTGAAGGATCTTACAAGAGACCTAAATCCCTATGCCAGCCTTAACCGTGCCATTTGGGATCTCGTCGGAGTTTCATGCCTTCTCTTCAACATTCCGAACGCGGCAGGATTTGTCTAGGAAGTAATGTCATGTCACCACGACAGACAGAGATACTTTCCAGGTAATGGAGGAACTCGTTTACCTTGCATACTTACTGACGATCGACAACAAAGTGAGTCGTGAAATACAAAAGCACATAATCAGTGGATGTCGTGCCTACTACGGGCTCCCTGAGAAATTGCGGTCGAAAGATTTAATCCTGCCGCAGCGAATTTACCGTGTACAAAACGTTTATAAGACCGTTAACACTCCTCTATGGGCACGAATCATAGATTACACTAGTTTACAGCATTTTTGAACTCGGTAAGCTGATGATCATTTTTGGTGTAAAATTATGCCCTGAGTTCGAAAACGCGAAAGAAAAAAATTACAGTAGAGCGGAAATTTTTTCGACTTTCCATACAAGGTTGATGATTTGAAATCGATTTTTGTTCTATTTTTAAGCAACGTCGCTCTGTTCACACATCTCATTCTCCGTAATCAATGCTCCGATTGAGCTGAAATTTTTAATGTAACTCGCCTACATATAATATGTCAAATAAACGTCGAGAAAGAATTTTTAAGTAAGTTTTTTTCTTATTGAAAAAAATACATTTCTTCAAAAAAATTTGGGAATTTTGCTAAAATTTAAGAAGATTGTCCCTAAAACTCGCCAATATCTTGAATTTCATCAATCTGACGCAAAACCTGTATTCAGATGACCGAATGGTATTGTATTCAGCTTTCAATTTATGGAAAAAGATTTAAAATTGGTTGAACAAAATGCAATATATTTGAATTTTAGTAAATTACATATTTTAAAAAGTTGCAAAGCTCGATTTTGAGCTAAAACTCAAAAACTGTTCCACTTAAAATTTTTTGAAGGTCGGCTTCGAAATCAGCACTAAATTGTGCTTCAAAAATGTTGGTCGTTGACAGAAGTTCACGACTTTCGTTTCATTTTGTAAACTTGTGTTATGCTCAAGGATGACCTGCAAGTACTCCGAGATTACGAGCGACACATACTAAGGACGATCTTCCGCCTCCGATGAACCAAGAGCTCGTCAAAGCTAGAAGGATACGGTGGACTGGACAGAGCATGTTACAGTAATGCCAGATAACATCCCTGGAAAGTTGATGTTTGATATTGATCCGGTTAGCACAAGATGGCGTGGAGCGCAGAGAGCACGTCAATTGAAATGGAGCGTGATCTGGTAAGCTTTGGACGTGACCGACGATGGCGAGTGGCAGCTGCAATCTTAAAAATGTTATGCAACTCATAACTGTGTTTGCATTGAAATGGGGATACAATAATCATGATCTAGCACTGCGCTATAAAAAAGCGGACAATATCAAGCGACAACTGAATCGTCGTTCAGAACAACTGCCATACGCACTATGCACGGATTACGCTCCAGCTTGCCGCTATTACTAGCTCAAATCCCTAACGAACCTAGTTTCAAGTGTTCCTCCAAAGCCGAGTGATGGCAATGCGTATCATTTTCCTGAGGCGAATTTAAATTGCTTCCTTTCAATGCATCTTACAGGGAATCATTTATATTTGATGAAGGTTACACAAGTGCCAGTATAGGGTACTAAATCCTTGAATATGCCAAGGGCTCACTTTCAGCTAAATCAACTCCTTCTGCTATCGCAATGCAGCAGTGTTGTCATCTGTCAAATGAGAACTAACTTCAACTGCTTTGCATGCTTCTTTCTCATCGATTTTTTTTGCCATTGTAGCCGGCGTATCCTAATTCACATTTTCGCACTCCTTTCAAATCCAGCAGTGCAGTGTGACGGTCGTATAGCAATCTCCTGCAGAGCCCACTTCAACGTGCAACCCTTCACTTCATTTGGCAAACATAAAAACACACATATATGGGGCCCCATTACGAATTCGAATCCCATCACTGCACCGTGGCATCATCGTCAACTCTTTCCCCTCTGTATCTACGTACGCTTGATGGCGATGCTGATGCTGGTTCATTCCGTCAAGCGTGCTGTTAGCCAGCCGTACGTATCTATAGAGGTACACATACTTTGCATTCAAAACACGTCCCATGATGATGCTTTCAAATACATGCAACGACTTTCTTTACTCCCGTGGGTATTCCCCAATGGGAAGTGCTTGCCAAGTTTAACCCTATAATTTTTAGCAAATAATCATCAAAATATCACTCTCCCGTTCTTTAAGTGCTGGTAGGAGCTTGGGGGAAAGGAAACATGTAAAACAAACGACGACGACGATGCGGACGGATACCTAGCAGCATCCAGCTAGGAGTAGCTTTTCTTTACATTCGCTCCATTCAGCCCATTAGCACAGACAGACTCTCAATGGACGGAATTGGCGAGGGTGGACTCTACGAATGTGGATCAACAACAAATGATGCAAAGGAGGTGACTTGCTACGCCTTTTCTGCTAAACCTACCTACTTGCATCGAGAAGGGTTGCTCCAGTTCGAGGCAGTCAGTGCCGAATGAGGGAGTACAATCCCCTTGAGGGTCTAGAACGCAAGTAAATATCATGAATGATGCATGTTTTAATCAACTTCAGCTCAAAAAAATATTCTGACGATCTTTTTTGTCTTTACGGTTGAAGTGTAGACGTTGAGTGCCTTGGCGTATTGCCGAGGCGTTTCTTGAATCACGCTGGAAATTAGGATTGGTGGTAAGGGGTAACGATTTCTAACCAGATGAGCGTGAGGCTCGCACTTTCATGTTATATTAATGTTGGTAATATTTTAAAACATAGGGGTTGTCCATAAATTACGAGGTCAATTTCTTTAGGACGTCCCCTTTGTGGTATTTAGTTTTGGGGCTAAAATCCCTAATAAAACAGGGCTGATAAAGTCTCTTAAATAAAGACAAATCAATCAATCAACCTGAAAAATCGCGTTTGTACAGAAATATAATACTAACAACGTATCTTTCGGGGTTATGGGACATATTTACATATAATTTTTGGATTAGATAACCGTTCACATTGTCATTGCTACTCCATGATTGACAAGAACGAAGGAAAGTTGCACATAAAATAAATAAATAAAAGGCGCTTGGGACTAGCCAGCCAACCCCAATGTGCACAATTCGAGATTTCAGAATGAAAAAAATGACTGTGCTATTCGACTGTTAATTTGACAACCGTTGCAACTAGAGATCGGGGAATCCACAGCATCTTCAAAGTTGTTCCGGGGAGGAGTATTTGTTAGTATGGTCTGGCAAGGTGTAAATCTTGGAGTAACCTATGGCTGGTAATACAATTCATATAGGAGTATGAAAATGTGGGTTCCCAGTAAGCCTAGTCGTTGAGGTTATGGATATGGATCCCCAACTTGTTATATTTTCGAAGACTTCTCCTTCAATTCCTTCTAGGATTTATACAAATGTCTTCAATGATAACCGCTTATTCACATGTTCCCAAGAATTCTCCTGAAAATGTATCAGGCATTGGTGTAGCTAGGGGGGGTTCCAGGGGTGCCTGGCACCCCCTAGAACAAATTTGGCACCCCCTAGAGTTTTTCCTTGATAGTTATCAAAAATTTAAAACTTCACACAATAATTCCAATGTTTATTAATCGCACATTCGAATAAAATATAAGCACACCCGTAATTACTTATATACCTGTTGTACGTTTTGGCGTTTTGAATATCGGTAAGAACAATCAACAGACGTCTCTATAGATTCCTCCAGAAATACCTCTATCTAATCATACAGTGATTTCTCTAAGCTTCGTTTATGGATTCTTCCCGATATTTCTTCAATAAACTTCCCTTAGGATTGTCCAGGCAGTTCGTCCTGATGGGGTTGTACATAATAGAAATTTCTGCAGAGATTGGTCCAGCAATTTCTCCTAGGATTTATTTGGAAATTCTTACTACGATACTACTCGGAATTATTCTAGGAATTCCTCTGAAATTTTCTCTTGGGATTCCTTGAGGAGTTTCTGGTGGGATTATTCTAGACAATCTTCCTGGGATTCTTTCAGAAGTTCCTCAGGCGATTCCTTTTATATTATTCAGATTTATTTCAGAGATTCTTCCAGAAATTCCTCATGCAATTTCTCCAGCTTTTTTGGCCTTCTTCCGGGAATTGAGGCTAGGATTCCTCAAGCAACTTCTGCTGCGAATCTCTTAGAACTCTTCCAAAAACTCTCACTGTGGTACCTTCAGGAATTCTACTAGGAAAGATCTTCCGGCAATTCTTTCGGAAAATCTACCTGAAATTTTTCTAAAAATCCCTTCGGTGATTATTCCAGAGATTTATTCAAGGATTTAACCAGGACTTCCTCCAAAGGTACTTTCAGAAATGCCACAGGGGATTTCTCCAAGAACTTCTATTGGCCTTCCTTCATGAATTCCAGCTGGAAATCTTCAAGAAATACCCATTAGGACTCCTTCAGAATTATATTTAGAATAATTAGGACACCTGATATACTAACTTGTTGCAACACTTTCGAGATATCTTACTGAGATTCCTCCAGAAATTCCCCCTGCGATTCCATCAGGGAATCCTCCAGTATACTTCTACCGATTATTTCAAGGAGTACTGTATGTATTCCTCTAGGCATAAATTAGAGGAACTTCTCTTAGGATACCCCCGGTATTCCTGATTCTAGGATTCCTCCAGAAATTACTTATATGAAACCTCCCGGAGTTCTAGGAATTCCTTTAGATATTTCTGATGGGATTCCTCAAGCAATTCCTGCGGTTCTTCCAGCTGTTCTTCTTCCAGCCAGAAATTCTTACTGTGGTACTTCAGAAATTATGCTACGGTTTCTTTTAGAGCTTACTCCAGTCTATTTGCAGGGATCTTTCCAGGAAATCTTCCTGGGATTCTTGCAGAAACCTCTGTTGTTGTTCTACCAGAGATTTCTCCAAGGACTCATCCAGCAATTCCTCCAGAGATTTTATCCAAACATTCTTCCAGAAATTCCTCATGGAATTCCTGCGGAAAATCCATTTGGCCCTCCACCAAGAATACCTCGAACAACTCCTTCTGCGGTTCGTCCAGCAATTCCTTCAGAAATTCTTACACTGATACGTCTAGAAATTCTTCTAGTGATTCCTACACGAATTTATCCTAGTATTATGGCTGCAATTCTTCTGGGAAATCGTCCTGGGATTTCTTCAGAAAATCCTCCTGCGATTCCTTCAGGGCCTTCCCCATAGATTCTTTCAGAAAACCTCTACCGGTCCTTGCAGGGACTTCTCTAGGTATCCCGAGCAGGAGAAAATAGCTGAAGAATACCGGACTCAGGTATGGAAAACCGAATACCTACAACCTGCATGAGGTATTAAGAAGCCCTGCATAAGAGGTAAAATACCTAAAATAATAACTGGTGCATATTCTATGCATAACTCGTGAATAATGATATCAGGTATGGCAATACCTAAATAATAATCGACGATTTTTCCATACAAATAGCGATTTTTCCATAATCGAATAATACCTCAAGCAGTCCTCAACACCAAACCAATAACTCGTTGAGCTATTATGTCAATACCTAGAAAATACCAAAATAAGTTATTTTCAAGACCAGGGTAACCGACCAATACCTCGTTCTGGTGTGATACCTGACTTTGGTATGCTGCAGTTATGTGTCAGTTATTAGTTCCTGCTCGGGATTCCATGAATTTTTCCTTTGGATTCCCGCAGGCATCCTGATGGGGTTTCCCCATAAATTCTTGTATAGCTTCCTCCAGCAATTCCTCCTTAGATTTTTACTATGATACACCGCAGAATCCTTCTAAGAATACCTCCTGAGATTTTTCCTATGATTTCTTCAGAAGTTCTCTGGTGATTCCTCTAGGAATTTTTATCCGATATAGTTTATCCAAGGACTCTTTCATAAATTACTCATGGGATTCCTCGAGGAACTCCTCTTGGCCTTCCTCCAGAAATTTCAGCTGGATTTCTCAAGCTATTCCTGCTGTGGTTCTTCCTGCAATTCCTCCTCGCACTCCTCCAGAAATTCTTACTGTTATACCTCCCGGAATTCTTCTAGGGATTTCTCTAAGAATTTCTCCAGGGATTCTCCAAAAAACTTGCTAGGATTATTCAAGGCAATCTTTCTAGGAACCTTTCAGAAGTACCTTCGATGTTTTCTCCTGGAAATACTATTTTTTTCCTGGGGTTTCTCCAAATACTTTTTATTGATTTTTTCCAAGGATCCCGCTTGACTTTCATCCAGGAACTCCTCTTGGGAATACATAAGCAATTTTTGCTGCTTCTAATGTTTCAGGAATGCCTCTTAGGTCTCCTCCAGAAATTCTTACTGTGATACCTTCAGGAATCCCTCTAGGGATTTCTCCTGGCATTCTTGCTAGGATTCTTCTAGGCAGCTTTCCTAGGATACTTTCAGAAATGCCTTTGATTCTTCCAGGCATTTTTTCAAACACTCATCCAGGAATGCCTCTAGAGTTTTTTTCACGGATTACTCTAGAAATCCTAGAATTCCTCTTGGCCTTCTTAAAGGAATTTCAGCTGAAGTAATCCTGATACAAATCTCTAGAGGCATCTTTAAACGAATTTCGGGAATAGTTGAAATTTTCAGAGAAATCTTAGAAGGTATTACTAGGGAAATCTCTAGTGAAATCCTATAGGATTGTACGGAAAAAACTTGTAATTAATTAGAAGGCACAGAATCTTGCTGATTGACAAATTGAGAGATGAATTTTCGAAAAAAAACGAGTTCTGGTGGGATTCAAACCCGCGACTCCGTATCCGCTAGACTGTAGTGTGACCAATTCTTTGAAGATTGCTTCGGCGTAGTTGTTTTTTGAATTTCTTAGATAGTTTCAATAGAATTTAATCAGCAAATTCTTTGGATATTTTCTTATAATTGCAATGGCTATTCCTCTGAAATTTTTTCAGCAATTTCTTTTTCAGTTATTTTGCAAATTTCTCAGGCAATTTTACCATGATTATTTTTGTAATTCTTTATGATTTAATTGTATTTATATTTATTGCTTCCGAGAATTGCTGAATTGGAAATTCATAAATTCATAAAACCCAGTTGGCTCAAAGAAAATCCTATGAAACTCACGAAAAACTTCCTGACATATTCCCAAAGAAATTGTCGGAAAAAACATTACAATTATCTTAAAACTTTCAAAGTATTTGCCAAAAGAATTCATATAAGAATTACCAGAGGAATTTCGGAAGAAAATATTAAGCCTTTTTAAAGAAATTGACCAAATCCAATCTCAAAATAAATAACCGACATATATTCTATAAAAATTTCCACAAACATTCACAAAAAAAATTTCGAAGAACATCGAAGGAATTTCTGAAGAAAATTTTGAACGAACTACAAAAGTAATTTTCGTAGAATCACCGACACAGAATTAAAATAGAAAACATTTTTTTTTTTCAAATAAATGTCCCACATCAATTTCCAAAGGAATTACCGAAGAAGCTCCCAAAGTAATAATCGAAGCTTCCAAAATTTCCAAAGGAGTTGATGATGAAATTCCCAAATAAATTTCCAATGCAAGTAATATCGAAATTGCCGAAGGTATTCCGAAATCATCTACTGTAGGAATTCCTTACATAATTACTGAAGAAATCTAGAAGAAATTGTCTTAAGAATTTTCAATAAAATTATAGAAGCGATTTATGGAACAATTTTCGATGAATCGGCTAAGGAATACAGAATAGCATAGATAATGAAAGTCTAAAAAAAACGACGAAAATCCAAAAAAAAAAGTAGAATGACTTGTCGAAGAATTTCCAGAAAAATTGTGAGGATGTTCCCAAAGTCATTGTCGAATGGATTACCAAAGGCTTCACTAAAAGAATTCTCAAAGGAATTGCCTGAAAAGTAATTTAGAGAATTTTTAAAAGCAAATATCAATAGAATTGTTGACATTAACAAAACAATGCTTGAAAGACTACTAAAGAATTGGCGAAGGAACTCCCGAGAAAACATTTCAAAGGATTTGCCAATGAAATAAAAAGCCAAATAAACTCCTAATGGAATTGCCGATGTAATTTTCAAAGGATGCGTGAAAGGTATTTAGTATCAAATTCCCAAATAAATTCTTAAAGAAAGATCCAAAGATATTACTGAAGAAATTTGTCAAATCCCAAGGAATTACTGGGAGATTTCCAAAAAAAGTATTAATTGAAATAAATTGCAAAACAATTCCCATATAAATTACCGGGAATATTCCCTGAGGAATTACCGAAAGAATGTTTTGCCGAAAACATAAATTTCTTGTACAAACCAGACTCGATTATCTGAAAAGTAATTTCCCTATAAAAGTATTCTCATGTACACGTGGTAGTGTTCAACTAAAAAAACAAAAACACTGTCGCCATTGATGGTGTGGTCAAACCAAAAATGCAAATATGTATCCTGATTTTGCAATTTTAAGTATGTATAACTTTTGCATTTTTTCTTGAAAACTATTTTTATAAGGTTTTCACTATGTGGAGTTTATGTCACCGTCGAATGTTATATATTACGATTATTGATTATTTTCGGTGAAAACACACACTAAAACTCGATTATACATAACGTTTCGGCCTACTCAACTTCAGCCATCATCAGATCTGTAAAATTTATTGCGGTTTCATTAGTATTTTTACAAACATTTCTTACATTCACAATTTTCTTTGATACCCACATTTACTGCATCAATCGATCACCACCAGTGTGGTTGCAATACTAACCCCCCTTTCGCTGCTATGTGTTGTGTTCTGCTACTTCGTGTTGATCGTTTTCGGGGTCGTTCGTTTGTTGTTGGTGTGTGCGTGTGGTTCGGCTCCGAAGTTTGCACACTAGGCCGTTGTAAGCCGAGGGATCGACTCGGCTTACAACGGCCTAGTGTGCAAACTTCGGAGCCGAACCACACGCACACACCAACAACAAACGAACGACCCCGAAAACGATCAACACGAAGTAGCAGAACACAACACATAGCAGCGAAAGGGGGGTTAGTATTGCAACCACACTGGTGGTGATCGATTGATGCAGTAAATGTGGGTATCAAAGAAAATTGTGAATGTAAGAAATGTTTGTAAAAATACTAATGAAACCGCAATAAATTTTACAGATCTGATGATGGCTGAAGTTGAGTAGGCCGAAACGTTATGTATAATCGAGTTTTAGTGTGTGTTTTCACCGAAAATAATCAATAATCGTAATATATATATATTTTTATAAGGGTTGTTATCATGCAATAAAACAAAGAGGATGTCACGATGAATAAAAGTTACACGCAAATTTGTGTATATTTTATAGTTTTCGAGATTTACACTTTTAATAATTGTCCTTGAAAATGTATTTTGTTTAATCCACACAACAAAAGGGTTGTCGCGATGATTGTTAAGTTCAAAGTGAAAATACAAATTCCATGTATTATACGCAATCAATTTATCAAGTTTTCATACCACCATGACAAGTAAAGTGTTAAATCAGTACAACGGATCGATTTTTTTTAAAAAAAGCTATTCTCTAAAATATAGTGTGGGCCCATTCTCCCCGTGACTGAGATATTTAGGGTGGATCGGTATTTCCTTTAACAAAAACCCTGATTAATCCACCTAGTGGTGATAGTGCCTTTCTCGTCGAATATGTACTAATAATCTTTCCGTAGACGCAATCAATCTTGCCTTAGTCAGTGATCAGCCCCAAAATTTGGGGCCCAAATCTCTGTGCTTTGGTAACGGACGAGAAGGAGGAAATGCTCATATCAGCCATCTGGGACTGTACCACCTACGAATTTCTGAATCATGAGAATAATTTATTTAGAAATTCAAGGTCATCATCGAATTGGGCCACTTATTCCTACGTTATGTTCAACGTATCGGCAGAGCCGAAAGTATCAGACCTTTTAGTTGACTGCTTGATAATCTTCACTGGATGCTGATTCATACCAAGATGACAATTACTAGCCAGGATTTAACTTTTTCACAGATCATTTTGACAAAGTTTAATCTGCACACGTTATGCTATATTTTGTTATCATTGCTTACAAGATCCATGTAAAATTTGTTATGTATTTAGTAATTTGAATTGCCAATGTTATATCACATTCAAATATAAATCACATTACAGAGCTCGCTCTCCAGTCGCATCAAAATTTTGCGCAGTAATTTTAGACGCAAATAAAGATTTCAAAGAATGTTCGGGGCTGATGCGCATAAATTTTAATTTTTCCATATAACGTTGACCCATCCTATTGTAAATTTACGTCTCAGGAATCTAAAATTGTGTGATTTAGGTTTTTGGTTCTCTTACACATATCCATCGCTTGCATTGATTTAGTTCACTTTCATAATTCCGCTGAAGCACCCAACGCTGCTTCTGCAACACCACCGGTAGCCTCTTATGTAGTCTCAGTCTATTTTGTATTGCTTACGAGACCCCCGGAAATGATTCCGGAACACTACCTTATGTTCACTAGATTATGAAAACTGTTAATCAGGCTACCCGGATTTAAAAACACTACCGGTGGTAACTTCTGTGGACAGTGCCAATTTTCTTATTATCCACGCATCAGGTTACTGACAAAAAAGCGATTTGATACCGCAAGCATGGGTTTGATCCACTTTTATATATGTCCATTTCCAGTGGGACACTTTTAACCGGTTCCGGAAAATTTACATGGTTCATTTTTACATTTGACCAATTCCGGCGGGACACCTGAAACCGGTTGTGGAACGTAATCTCAGTTGATTTTCTTTATAACCGTTCATCAGCATTATCGAAAAAACCGCGATTTGATGAAGCGCATGCATGAAGTTCGGTTCCCTTCTACCTTTGACCACATCTGGAGGGACACCGGGAACCGATTCCGGGACACTACTAGTTCTCCCAAGCATGGTCTGGGATATTTTTTTTTGTAACCGTTCATCAGGATACCTTAATGCCATTTGATGTGTCGCGAATATTTTTTTGGTTTGTTTTTGCATTCGGCCACTTTCAGCGAGACACCTCGAACCGATTCCGGAACACTATCCGTAGTTTCTAATGTGGGCTTAGCTTATTTTCTTGCTGATAGTACAAGTTATCGAAGAGGCTACGATTTGATGTGTCGCATGTATGAATTAGGCCACTTCCGGCGGGACATCAGGAACCATTCCGGGATGCTACCAGTTCATATATGGTCCGAAACCGGTTCCGTAACACTACCGGTCAGATATAGTGCACGACTATTTTCCTATTTACCGTTCATCAGGTTACACAAAAAGCTGCGATTTGATGGGTCGCATACATGGGTTTGGTTCACTTTTATATTTGGCCACTTCCGGCGGGATACCCGGAACCGGTTCCGGAACACTACCAGATCAGATATCAGAGACTATTTTCTTGTTTACCAATCATCAGGTTACAGAAAAAGCGGTGATTTGATGTGTCGCATACATGGGTTTGTTTCACTTTTATATTTGGCCACTTCCAGTGGGACACCCGGAACCGGTTCCGGTATGCTACCGGTTTAGATATGGTCTTAGACTATTTTCCTGTCTACCGTTCATCAGGTTATAAAAAAAGCTGCGTTTTGATGTGTCGCATGCATGGGTTTGGTACACTTTTATATTTAGCCACTTCCGGCGGGACACCCGGAACCGGTTCCGGAACATTACCGGTTCAGATATAGTCTGCGACTATTTTCCTGCTTACCGTTCATCAGATGAACGAAAATGCTGTGGTTTGATGGGTCGCATGCAAGGGTTTGTTGCAATTTCATATCTGGTTCCTTTCTGGGGTACCGGTCCGGAACACCTAAATGGCCATAACTCCGGAACGGCTGGACCGATTCAAACCATTTTCAATAGGAAACAATGGGACAATATTCCGCGTCGATTGAAACCTAAAGCGTTGAAATCGGATGATATTTACTATCCAAAAGTGAGGTGACTTTTTAGTACACATACACACATACACACGCACACACACACACACACACACACACACACACACACACACACACACACACACACACACACATACACATACATACATACATCCCCCCGAAGTAGTCGCTTCTAGTGGAATCCGGGGGAAGCAGGCACTGTAGACCTTGGTGGAGGTTAGAGGCGTAGGGTTCAGAGTTCTCTTCTCTGTTCTGAGTCCCTCACGAACTGGCACGCGATGGACGAAATCGGTAGCACTGGTAAGTAAAAAAAAAAAATACATACATACATACACACACACATACACACACACAGACATCATCTCAACTCGTCGAACTGAATCGATTGGTATATAAGACTTCGCCCTCCGGGGGTTCTATCAAGATTTCATTTTTGGAGTGAACATATAGCCTTTCGGTACACCTTGGTGTACGCGAAAGGCAAAAAAAAAACAACCTGGACGCCACTGAAACTGGCACCCCCTAAACACCCCTTAGGAAAAAATCCTAGATACGCCAATGGTATCAGGGATTCCTCTCTGCATTTTTATAGACTTTTTCGGAATCTCCGGGAACATTACAATTCCTCCGGAGTGCCTTGGAATTCATGGAAGAATTTTGGGAGGACTGCTGCGAAGATGTTGTGGAACAATCCTTGAGAATGCTCGAATAAGACCCTTAAATAATTACCGGAAACCTTGGAGAGATTCCTTAAGCATTTCCATAATTTTCCCTCCAGGAATTTTTGGAAGTAATCTTCTGGAAAATCTCCAGAGGAGTTTTTTTTCTGAAATAAATTCCAAGGATTCCTCTCGCTCGATACTTTTCCAAAAGTTCCTTCAAACATTTTTGTAAGGTCTTCAGAAGCTCTTCCAAGCACTCTTTCAGGATTTTTTCCAAGATCGGATTCAACGATTCTTCAAGAAATTTCTTAATTCTTTGTTTAGAAATCCTACTAAGGATTGTTACAATTATTTTTCAAGGATTCCTCCTTGATTCCTCGGAAAACTCTTCTAAAAATTCTTCCAAGGCTACTAAAGAAACTCTGCAGAATTATTACGGAAATCCTTCTACGCATCATCCAGTAATTTCTTCAAGGGTTCTTCTAATAATTTCTCCAGTTTCTCTTCCCCGGGATTTTTTCCAAGAATCTTTTCGGAATTCACCAAGAATGCCTCCCAAAAATGTGTTCACCAGAAGAAGCGGCTCGTAATTGCATTTAAACGCCATGAAGACTCTAAACTCAACTGTGTCCTTCGGAAAATTAGTGGTTGGTGTCCGGCTCGGCGAGCCAGCTGTAAAAAGGATTGCACCCGAAAATTAACCACAAAACTCGAACCGAGACCCACGTCAACGACCCCAGCAAAAAAAGGAGTTGCGTTTGAAAACTCGGAAAGTGGAATTTCTGATCCCTGGTGTTTGCCGCTGCAAAAGCCGCGCTGAAGACCGAGATAATGGCAAGCAATAAGGCCTACCTCGAGGGTCCCTGCCTGAGTTTCGATGCAAATCCGTGGGGTGATGCCTTCAGGATCGTGATGGCCAAGACAAGAAATATTTCCCACAGATCAATCTCCAGAGATGTTAGGGAGGGGGGTCATCGAGGGGCTTTTTCCGTGCTATGATCCTAGTCCTTGGCCTCCTTTTGTAGGACAGCAGGGGACTGGAGCTGGCAATGAGGAGAGGATCATCGATGTGGAACTTGCGGGGATAGCAAAGTCATTAGCGTAGGTAAGGCCCCATATCTGGACGGAGTTCCAAGCCTGGCCTTAAAAGTAGCTATTGCAGAGGCTCCTGAGATATTCAGGTCTGCTATGCAGAAATGCCTGGACGAGGGAGTTTTCCCAGAAGTATGGAAGAGGCAGAGCTTGGTTCAATTGCCAAAGGCGAGAAAACCACCCGGAGACCCGTCGGCATGGAGACCAATATGCTTGATCGATACGGCGGGGAAGGTACTTACATCATCCTCAATAGAATGTTGATGCACGCCGAGGGTGGAAATGATGTCTCGTACGGTTTCAGGAAGGGGAGGTCGACCGTAGACGCTATCATGCTGGTTACAAAAACCGCCGAGATAGCGCTCCAGCGTTAGAGAAGGATTATTCGCTACTGTAAGGAATCGCGGATGTAAGGAACGCGCTCAATAGCGCCAGTTGTCCGGCTATTGCCGATGCGCTCCTGCGTCTGGGAACAAGATTCTCAGAAGTTCTTCCAAAATCGAGCACTACTTTACGACACAGAGGTGAGTCGGAAGTGCTTTCACATAACCTCAGGAGTCCACCCCCCCCCCCGCATCCTGGGTCCGGTGTTATGGAATGTCATGTACGAACAAAGAGTTCCCGGTGGGGTGGAGATCGTTTGCTTTGCGGCTGACATTACGCTGGAAGTCTGTGTATCGATCGAAGAAGTGGAGTTGACTACTGAAACTGGAGTTGGCTCACCACAAAACTAAGGTGTTGATTGTGAACATTCGGAAGTCGGAGCAGCAAGCGGAGATCAGTGTAGGCGATTGCTCTATCACGTCAAAGCGCTCCGTCAAACACTTGGGTGTGATGATCGACGGTAAGCTTACCTTCGGTAGCCATGTTGGTTACGCCTGTGAAAGAGCCTCCACAGCTATAGTAACACAAACACTATCCTACATGATGTGCAATAGCTCTGTGATGTACGCCAGTAAGCGCAAGCTTCTGGCTAGGTCGCTACGTCCATACTAAGGTATGGTGGCCCGCCGTGGGGCACGGCGATAAGTACCGTAGAAAGCTGGAAAGTACTTACAGGCTGAAGTGCCTGAGGGTTGCGAGCGCGTACCGTACCGTTTCACACGGCGCGCTCTGCGTCATCACTGGTATCATACCTATCGACATTCTTATCAGGGAAGACATAGAGTGCTTCGGTTCTCCAGTTAGCCTAGTGGTTAAGGCTATGGATCGCCAATCCGGAGATGGCGGGTTCGATTTTCTCGACTCCCTGGGCATAGAATATCATTGTACTTGCCTCACAATATACAGAATCATGCAATGGCAGGCAAAGAAAGCCCTTCAATTAATAAATGTGGAAGTTCTCTAGAAACACTAAGTTGAAGAGATGCAGGCCAAGTTCCAGTGGGAACGTAGAGCCATACAGAAGAAGAAAAAGAAGATAGAGTGCTTCGAAATGCGCGGCACAGAAGGCATACGCAAGACTGCCCGGATGGCCTCTACGATCGAATGACTGTGCGTGTGGGACAGTTTCACCAAAGGAAGATGGACCGGGACCCATAGGGTACGTTCATAAACCACGTAGAGCAAATTTTGGTCATCTAAGACCCCCCTCCTCCTCGTAGACTTTTGTTTTGTTAAAATTTATATGGAGTGTAGGCTTTGGCCAGAGCCCCCCAAAAAGTCCACTTGGTTTATAAACAGCTCTGTTGGCGCGCCAAGTAGGGATGGCAACCCTATCAATAACGCAAATAATAGCTCTGTAGGCACCACAGTGCATTGTTTCGAAGTAGGTAGTTTAATGGAGAAGAAGATCGAAGTAGTTTGTAGATGGTTTGAAACCTACCGGAATAGAAACACTAAGATTTGTAAGTGTATTTCCATTAGTTTAAGAGAAACAATTGATGATGAATAAACTTGATTTCAGTTTGAGCTGATCATCCAAACAACGGTTTTATATCTGCTACAAAGAATTAGTGTCGTGATTGAATCACTCCCCGCGCTTCAACAAGCTCCATAGGCTGATTCCGATGGTAGATAGTTGGATTAACAGGCACCATGGGGAAGTAACATTCCACTTGACATAGGTCCGATCAGGTCATGGTTGCTTTCGACAGTATCTACACCGTTTCGGTCATGCGCGTTCTTCCGAATGTCCGGTTTGTGCTGGTTTAGATGAAACGACTGAACATGTTTTGTTAGTGTGTCCGTTTTTTCGCACAATGCGTGATCGTGTGTGTGCTTGCCACGTGCGGGGAGGACTACTGGGTTGGATCCGAGCCCTCGGTTGATATGAGATCCTCGGTAAGGGCCGGGGCAGGTGGAGACTCTACTGTCAGCAACCTGATAGGACCTAAAAGGTAGTGATACCCTTGCCTTCCGCAGGTCATATCGGGTTGCACGTGGGCATCAATTCTTGATGCTTGCAAAACAGTTGGGTGTGGGCGTGGGGAAGACCCTGCCCGCCTTCCGAGGACAAAGGGAGTGGTGAGGATCATCGGGAAACTGGCTAAGCGCCAGCATGCTGTCGTAACGAACTTTCCAAAGCGAGTCATCGATGTTCGTTGCAGTACGCTACGCAGCTAAACTTAAGGGTACGATATTCACTAGCCCCTCTCTGAAACAATGCCTGCCAATGACTAGCTTTTACTTTTGTTGTAGAAGATGGCCTTAACCTCACACTATACCCGCACCTTCCTGTGAAGGTGTCTGTTGAGCAGATTGTCCCCCTTGGTTTCTTTATAAGGAAAAAAGTCTAAGCAGCCATTAATAACGCAGCCAATGCCGCATCGCACAGTGGAGCACCTAGTACATCAAAACTGATCAAAATTATTTTGACGTGATTTCGCAACCCAAATACAACCCAAATTAGTACTGAAACGTATTTCATAATTTTCAATGAATTTTAAAACAATAAATTCACCTAGTAGTGAGAAACAACCAATCTAACCGACTTCAACAAGATTTTTTTAATAATAATAATACAGTCCCGATTCGTTCGTTGGTGGCTCGTTAGATGGGCTGTCTCGATGGTTGGATGTTCACTGGTTGGGGAAAAACCCAACTAAAAAGAACTGTCAATGTCAAAATCGATGTCAAAACGAGTTTGACATCTGACCGCCGTCGCATCGCAGCTCCTACATACAGAACGTTTGTGCAAGTATGTGAGTGTTTCGTGACGTATTTCTCTTCACTTGTGTGTGTCTAGAGCATTTTGATCAGTTGTCAGTTGCCCCAACGAACGAACACAATTCACTAATCGGGGCGCAGTCGTGACCCAACGAGTGAATCCTCACTGTACACCAATCCATAGAAAATTGATATAGTGTGTATCCGAACATCGTGATACTTGGTGGTTTTGTAGTTTATCGAAAATAATTAGAACCTTATTTATTTATTTCATCATTAGGGTGACCAATTTTATAATTGTAAAAATCAAGATTTTTCAAAACTAAAATTTTTCAAAAAATCACAGCTGTTGAACTAGTTGACCGATTTCAAACTTCTTTTTTTGATTGAAAGCTGTTGAATTCTAGTTTTCAGCAAAAATACGTTCAGAGGGCGAAATAGTGTTTTTGGGCAAATAATATCATATAATAATATAATTATCACGATTTTTTCAAAGTGTTGAAACTCATAAAATCGGAAACATCCGGAAGGTTTTCTTGCTGCATTTGGAAGAGGAACAATAGTTTTATCATACACTAAAAGCAGATTTCCCGGAAACAGCCGGAAAATCAACTTATATCATTTTGAATGTACGGTAAAGGATTCCATCAATTTTTTTTTTCAATATTTTCATATATTGTATGTAAACTTAATGTCAATTTATTTGGGGTTCAAATTAACAGAATAAGAACATTAACCTTCTTTAACAAACTGCATCGTTGAATTGATTGACTAACAATTTTGTTCACTTTGTACGGTCAAAACTTGCATGCGCTGTGAGTTATATCAAAGAAAACGGCTAACATTCAGCTTCACTAAACCTCTTCTGATAAGCGTAAACAAAACATTTGGACACTGCTTAGCTGTCAAACGATTACACGATAACTACACTTGGCAAATCACAACGGGAAACCCAATTACTGCATTTTGAGTTTTTCCACTTATGATCAGGTTTTGATATGATTTACTTCAATGTGTGCTGTGCTGTTGTCAAGAAACAAGGAAGTTCTACCGCAAGCTCAACACATCCCGCCATGGCTTCGTGCCGCGAGCCAAAATATGAAGAGATAAGGGCGGGAGCCTCACGGACGAACACGAGGTGATTGAAAGTTGGAAATAACATTTCGATAGTAACACCAGGTCGACCATAATCCTGAATGTCGCCTATAAAGTGCTGATACACTGAAATAAGTTTTGTTGTCGAAACTACCGATTCCATAGTAAAATTACTAACCGTACCTATGATTCTCAACCGACAACAAAATCTGTTAAGGTAACTGAAATATGCTTGAAATTACAATGCATTGTAGTAAATTCAACTAAAAGCATAGTCGTCTCAACAACAAAACATTGTTAATTTTTCCAGGACACGCATTTTACAACACAGTATGGTTAAAAATACAATGCTCATTTGTTAAATTAAGACTATTTTTGATAATGTTAACTGCAGTGCTAGTTAAGTTGACAGTGTTTTAGTGGAATTAACTGGAAATTGTTGTCGGTTGAGAATCATAGGTACTGTTAGTAATTTTACTATGGAATCGGTAGTTCCCACAACAAAATTTATTTCAGTGTAGTCTTCCGTCTTTCTGTGTGTTCTCTATGAGCATGAAACCTAGACTATATTCGAAGAAGACTTGCAAACACTCAAAGTGTTCGAGCGTTGAGTGATTAGGATCATCTTTGGCGGTGCGCAACAGAACAATAGGTGGTAAGATTGTGTTGCCAAGAAATCCTAATGGTTCAAGATGATGTGGAGCTCTGTGGAAAAGGAAGCCTAACCTAACCAGGTTGAGAGGGCGATTTGGAGAGTGTATGACGTTCCGGAGGTGAAGGAAAGCAGCAGCAAACCGAAATGTGTGGCCTTATATTGTGGATTCAATCGTATGTGTGTAATGATGTGGAACTATACATTGAAAACGTTTGTTAATACAATTAAACGTGTTTCTAATCAATAACGAAAAAGTCTCAAAGTATGATGTCCTAAATTGTAGGGAACGCTTTGGTACAACTTAGATTTTCATCGCACACTGTTACATTGAACCAGGTTTATCGCTTCATCATCTTACAAATTTGTCATCAGAAGCAGTGTCGCAGTCATAAATTTCTCAAATACATTCTTGTCGCCCGTTGGAAGATAATTAAAATCACTTAATTAATGAGAACAAAGCACAAGTTGTCTATGCAAATGGCGCATGGAGGTTCGCCCAAAACGAGCGTTACTTACCTTTGGATCATTGCTAGGGTAGTTGCCACGAGTGAAGACGATAAGAATAATTAGTTAGCTCAGTGTTAAGAAAGCGAACTTTTCTTTGGATACGTGGTGCGCTAAAGATGTTCGATGCTGGTAATTAAGCGACGATAACGAAATCCTGGTAGCAGAAACAAGAATCACTCCCTTTTCTCCGTCGCTCACCGGGTGTGACTGGACGAGCGCTTAGCACAACTGCTGGGTGTAATATATCTATTTGAAGCTACCCACTATAAATCATCCACTTGTCAGACTTTGGATCATGAATGAACTCAGAGTATTACGGGCGTATTTTAAAGAATACACTCGCGATTCATTTCACATTTACAATTTCGCATTTTTTACCTATTCATTTAAGGCCGTTCGCAATGCTGTTTTATTTTGTATGGCGAGTTTTAAAAATTTCAAAACTCGTCATACAAAATAAAACAGCATTGCGAACGGTCTAAGCATGGCCAGGGCAATATCGCATTTTTTGATAAATTCAATAAAGACATAATTGGATTCCAGATATCTTCCCACGCTGTGCCACCCCACCGAATTTACTTGACTTGTTTGAAACAAAATATCAGCTTCATAAATCATACCGGTCCCTACAGGAGGCTGAAGAGAAAACCTACTAGCATTCATGGTATATTTCCTCCTAAGATGCTCCTTGGAAATTGCGTAGGCCATAGTCTACGACGATTGGAAGTTTTTCCGAAAGGAAAATATCGATTTCCCGTTTGCTGAACCCCTTTTTTTACGAGGAAAGGCGAGAAATAATAATAAATTGGATAAATTTGATGACCGCTGCCGGAGCCGCATTTGAGATTATTTCCCTCATTTGGTAGCTGAAGAATTGTTGCTTCACTTTGGAGGATGAGAAGAACAACTGTGACATCACAGAGTGGTGTTGTGGGTTTGATATCAGAGCACTCAGAAACGATTTTCAGGAATCACGCTTACTTAATTGTTTCAAAAGGTTTAAGTAATGAACCATGAAAGATATGTAGATTTTATTATTCATTTATTAACTCAAACCACATATGTACAGATGGATAAATAATGAATAAATAAGGCACAAACCCGTACCTAAAGAAGGGGTTTTGGGAGTTCGCGCTGGCCCATAACCGAAGCTTTAAGTTGATCATTTGCGAGGTTCTGACTTTTCTATAATAATCTGTCGTATTCGAAAGAATGCGAACGACACGTTAGTCGTCTTTCAGCAGGCATTAATTGGGTTCCAAAAACCTATCTCAATTTGTTGCACTATTCGATCAAATATAGAACTGTCTCATAACGTGGGCAGATCACCTTGGAATAGTGCGTTTTGGCGTTAGTTTGATTAAAGCAAGGATTAAAGTTCTTCACATATCGATAGACCTGCTGATAAGTCTATGGATGCTCCTTCGTGATGGCTAATTTAAAGTCATATTATTATTATCAATTGTAAAAGTACACACTTTATTCAAAAAGTTTAGTTAGTTTAGTTCATAATTTTGGTGATTACTCTTTGTGTCTGCAGGGGCCCTAAAATTACAAAAAAAAATGTATTAGAGATCAAAATTCAATTTTATGAAATTCATTACCGATATGGAAGTAAAACTCATGAGCATTGAGGAAAACGTACCTGCGATTAGGACGCAGGACGGAAAATAGCCATTGACTAAGCTTAAGGTAGTGGATGAAATTCAGGATCCCATTTATTAAAAAAAAAATTAAGGAATATGAAATACACATATTCAGACCAAAATTATTATTTGTGAGACCCAAAAATGTATGGGCTTGAGCTACTATGATGGTCGATTAGTTTTGATAGCTTAAATGATTGTTTAAAATTAAGATCTTCAGGAAGTTTTGTTTAGAAACTCCTCCAAGCATTCCTTAAGGAATACTTCTACGGATTCCTTCATTAATTCCTTCAAGTAGCATGTCATGAAGTCGTTCAAGGAATTCTTCAAATAAACTTTAACGAAGTTCTCCTTTGCAGATTTTTCCAAGAAGGAATCTTTCTCAAGGAAAAATATATTTGATGAATTTCTGAGATCATGCTTAGAACCATGCCTGAATGAATCTTGGCCTGAATGAATTTTCTGAAGGAATTTTGGCGGAATTCATGTAGGAATCCTTGTTGAAATGCGTGCAGGAATTTTTGAAGGAATTTCTCAAAAACATATTAGTAAACAAACATGTTTTGGTTGTGGTAGGTCTCATCTCGTACCACCCACGTACTCTTAATATTGATTTATTTTTTTTTATTTTTATTTATTTAATACCAATCTTAATCTGATTATGTCTTAATGAAGTAAAAAAAATACATGCATAGATAAAACCAAATTACAAAACAAAAGAGGCATTACCAAAAAACTCATAAAGCCGTTACAAATATTTATTTCACTTTTTGTCCCACCACTCTTGGGCTGGTCGAGGGGGGGATAAAAATAATAAAGCATTTAATCTGAAAAATATTAAAAACTCATCGGATTTGTTAAAGAATTTTTAGCAAAACCCGATATTTTGATAAATATTTTTTCGTCTGCCCCTGTAGGATATTCGGATATCACAATAATTCTTTAATAATGCCCAAACTTCCTGAATAATACTTTCACTATATTTCCACCACTTTACTCTAGAGCTCTAATTCACACGACTACACTCTGTCGGTCGCTGACCATGAATCCTCTCTCTTCCCAACTGTGCCTACTGCGATGCTGTCTCTTAATGCTATAGGGTAGACCCTACAACCCCCCTTAGCTTCTATTCCGTTAATGTGGGATGAAATCTTTGAATCTTGCAGGTTCTACCCTAACACGTTTTTCACGGATTCCTTCGCGCTCATGCGGCCCTGTGTTATTTTCGATCCTTTTCAAATGAGCTACATTTCGTCTGTATTCCTTTCCTGTTTCCAACGACTTAACTGTTACATCCTCCTACCTTTTTAATAACTTCAAATTCCTCTGCAGAAAAATCTGCCTCTAACTTGTTATTCTTCTTCATCCTTTTGCTTACAACGCGGTCTCCTATGCTAATATCACTTTCCTTTGCTCTCCGTTTTGAATCTGCATAAACTCGTCCTTTTTCCTTTGATACTGCATCTCGGTCACGTACTTCTCCGTCATTTAAGTTGGCAGATTCAACTTGGGGTAGCTTGCTACGAATTTTTCTGCCAAACATCAATTCAGCAGGAGACTTTCCGGTGGTACTATGACTCGTTGCGTGATATGTGAGCAGATACTTCCGCATTTCTGCTCTCCAGTCCTTTCCCAATTCTTGAGCAATTCGCATCCTTTTCAGTAACAATCTGTTTTGGCGTTCTACTTCGCCGTTCATGGCAGGCCAAAACGGTATTGTATTTACTAATGCAATCCCGTTACTTTCACAAAACTCCTTGAATTCTTCACATTTTGAGCTGAATTGTGGGCCATTGTCAACACGCAAAGTTGAAGGAAGCCCATATCGACTGAATATGATGGCAAGTTCTTTGATGGTCTCAGCAGCTGTTATCACATTCATCTCGCAAACTTCTATAAAGCGACTGTAATAGTCTACTACAACCAACAAATATTGCCCCTCCGGTAATGGACCAAGGAAATCAGCTGCAATATCTCTCCATGGCTGATCTGGGAGTTCCCGTCGAATCATAGGTTCTGGTGGGTTTGGAGCCGATACTAACGTACATCCTTTACACTGTTTCACGAAATTCTCGACGTCTTGATCCATTCGAGGCCACCACACGTTCGTTCTCAGATGGCTCTTCATCATTCTTACTCCTGGATGACCTTCATGAGCTATTTGCAATACCCTGGATCTCAGACTTCTGGGAATGATGATACGGTCCACCCGTAGCAATACAGTATCAATGATGCATAGTTCACTCGCAATGACCTTGTAAGCAATCGGCATGTCCTTTTCATTTCCGCTTTGGATGATTTGTATGACCTCTGAAATTTCAGCATCATTGTCACTTTCTGTTCGTATTTAATTCCATTTTAGGGCCACTGACGAGCCAGCCGAAACTGCTATCTCTCTTATGATCAACTCTTCATCTGCATCAAACGGACTGGGTTTCACTATAGCTAGTCGAGAAAGACTATCGGCTATATTCTGGCTTCCGGGAATATGTACTATTTGATAATCAAACGATTGAAGCCGTAATACCCAGCGTTCTATTCGGGCACAAGGCTTAGAGCGAGGAGTGAACAGATATTCCAAAGCCTTGCAGTCTGTCATTAGTTCAAATGGTCTTCAGTATAGATACATGTGAAAACGTTCCACGCTCCACACTAGTGCCAAAGCCTCCTTTTCCGTTTGGCAATAGCGCCGCTCGGTATCCGTGAGTGATTTTGATGCATAACAAATCACTCGTGAAACATCCAAGCTGTTAGTTTGAATCAACACTGCACCAAGTCCGGTGGGGCTAGCATCCGCCATGACTGTGGTTTTATCTCTGACGTCAAAAAATCCAAGTTTAGTGGCTGCAGCTAGCTTATTTTTGATTTGCTGAAAAGCTCGGTCATGTTCGTCGCTCCAAACAAATTTCACTGCCTTTTTCGTCAGATCTCTCAACGGTTCAGCTATAGTGGCGAGATCTGTGATGAATTTGTTTAGATAGTTTGCCAATCCTAGAAAACTTCGTACTTCTGATTCAGATGTAGGAGGACGAAAGGATAATACAGCTTTGACTTTGGTACTAGATGGACTTATACCTTCTTTCGAAATGTCATAACCGAGAAACTCCAGCCGCGATACCCCAAACTCACACTTCTCCCAGTTAAGCTCTACGCCACGTTCTTTGAACCTATCGAGCACCTAAAAATTTTACATAACTAATTTTATTATTCCATTCAAGTTTATTACATTATGTTTCCTGTTATCTCTTTACAATACCTTCTTCAAGTTTTTATCGTGGATTTCCTTCGTCTCACCTTCTACCATCACATCATCTAGGTACCAGTATGTACCTTCACAACCTGATAAAATCTCCTCCATTATTCTTTGAAATATTTCAGGGGCAGTCACGAGTCCGAACGGAAGCCGTTTGAACCGGAACAATCCTTTATTCGTGATGAATGTTGCCACGTCCCTCGAATCATCGTCCAGCTCAATCTGATGAAATGCTTCACGAATATCCAGCTTGCTCCAGATTTTTCCTCTTCCGAGTCTTGCTAGATACTCATCCACTACCGGCATAGGAAAATGTTCTCGGACTACCGCTTCATTCACTTGTCGTAGATCCAAACAAATTCGTGGTTCGCCTGAAGTTTTCCCAACGATTACCAGCGGAGAAACCCATGTTGCCGGTCCTTGTTTCACTTCAATGATATCTCGTTGTAATAATTGATCCAGCTTCCGGTTTACTGCATCCTCCATTGGAATCGGCACTCGACGAACTGGCTGAAAGACAGGCCGAGCATCTGCCATCATTCTTATCTGCGCCTTCACACCCTTGATTTTACTGAACGGTTTCATTTCTTTGTCGACGTTGTTAACTTCGATTCCAACTTTCAGCACACCCAGCTTCTTAGCAGTCGCGTCTCCCAAAATGTCCTTCTGTCCGCCATTGACAACGAAGAATTCCGCCACTGTAGTCCTACGCCCGATAGAAACTTCGGCCTCGAATGTGCCTACCACGTCCAACGGTGTATCGCTTCCATATCCTTTCAAAACTCGTTATGACCCTTTTGTCGACGTTACTACAATGACCTTCCTCTCTTTCATCATTTTCCACGTTTCCAGCCGAATCAAATTTGCATCTGCTCCCGAATCAATCAAAACCTTCACCGCGATTCCTCCAATAACTCCGTCCAAAAGATTTGTTTGGTTTCCTCCATAGAACGCATAATACACCTTTTTCGGCTCCGGAGAATCATCTCGCTTATCCTTATCTTCCTCCTCTTGCTCTACTGCTGACGATTTATCGATGTTGTAGATCTTCCTTGGTCTCCTTACAGCTTCTGATCTCTGTTTTTGCTTCCTGCAAACAGTTTCGAAGTGACCCAATTCACGACAACGACGACATATACGACCACGTGCTGGACAATCAGGTGAATTTGCCAAATGCCCGGACTGTCCACATGCAAAACAAGATGATTTCGAGCCTTTGAACGCCGTCAGTTTGGTAGCAACTTCACGCTTGGATGTAACCCCGAACAGCTGCCCACGGTGTGTTCTACGATCTGCTGTTGAGTTTCTGCGCACCGCAGGTCGTGCCTGATTTGGTCGGTTGACTTCATAAACTGCTACTTCTCGGGACGTATTGGCGTGCTCCTTCAACTCCTTCATTTGCTGATCCGTATCCTCAATTGTCGCTGCTATTTCCTCAATTTCTCTGATCGATCGATCGCGTTTGAGAATGGCCTTGCGAAGATCATCTGAACGGCAATTCTCCACTATGACATCGACCAGATAAATTTCCTTCAAGATTTCAGTGACTTCTGTTCCACACTTCTCGAAACCACAGTTCAGTGCCTGTTGTCTCAACCGGATGACATAGTGAGAAAACTTTTCATTTGACTCTTGCTTCAATTTACGGAGCTTACGGCGTTCAATCACATCTTGTCTGCCAGCTTGGAAGTACGTATCAAGTAACTCAATGGCAAAATCATACACCTTGGGTTCCAATGCTACCAGAGGTGTTTTATCATGTTCGGGCAGACTTCGAAAAATTTGGCTCGCTTTATTTTCTGATCGCTGATGCTATACGCTTCGAAATAGCACTCCAAAGACCACTTCCAAGTTTCCCATTTTCGAGAAAGTTTGCCCTTCTCGATTGATTCACAACGGAATGGGGGAATTTGACGTGATTCTTCCATCTGGAACAGTAGTATATACAATAATTTCTACCACATTATTCATGTGTAGACATTTTTTTTTTTCATTCTAAAATACATATGTTTGATGGTATCGGATGATGGCTATGAAAACTTCAAATAATTTTCAGGTATTAACATATCCCCAATATTTCAAAAACCCATAGCTGGAAAGCATATCATCAGCATTTATCAAACCGTTTTATGCTTTTACTCTTCATACATAAACATATGTTTATGTTCATGTTAATGTAGTAAATGTGAATAAATTATTCAACGCAAAAACACTTCACTTATTTATTTTCAATTTTATTTATTTATTATTATTATTTTTTTATATTTATGAAATGATCTTTCGCATTTACCAGTCCTTAGTCGTCTACTGATTCATTCAACTTTCATCCTTTCTTAGAAAACTACTGGTCCAGTTTCAGTAACTCTCAGAACGCTACTAATTGAAAAAAAAATCAGAACGGTCCTAGTTCAATCAACTTCTCTGAATATTACTAGTTCAGTAATCCTCTGAACGCTACTGGATCAGTAAACATTTCTTTGAACGCTACTGGTTCAATAGACATTCCCCTGAACGCTACTGGTTCAGTAATCCTACGAACGCTACTAGTTCAACCAATATTCCTCTGAACGCTACTGGTTCAGTAATCCTCCGAACGCTACTGGCTCAATAAACATACCTCTGAACGCTACTGCTTCAAAAGACATTCTTCTGAACGCTACTGGTACAGTAATCCTCCGAACGCTACTGGTTCAATAAACATTCCTCTGAACGCTACTGGTTCAGTAATCCTCCGAACGCTACTGGCTCAATAAACATACCTCTGAACGCTACTGCTTCAAAAGACATTCTTCTGAACGCTACTGGTACAGTAATCCTCCGAACGCTACTGGTTCAATAAACATTCCTCTGAACGCTACTGGTTCAGTAATCCTCCGAACGCTACTGGCTCAATAAACATTCCTATGGACGCTACTGGTTCAATAGACATGCTTCTGAACGCTACTGGTTCAGTAATCCTCCGAACGCTACTGGTTCAATATACATTCCTCTGAACGCTACTGGTTCAGTAATCCTACGAACGCTACTGGTTCAATCACAACTCCTCTGAACGCTACTGGTTCAGTAATCCTCTACTTCATCAATGGCTGAAAATAACGGTATCAACAGTAGATATTGGACAAGACCCATCTTTGAAACATTATACTTCAATCGTTTAGAGACACACATATAAAAAGAAATTAAAAAATATTTTGTTTCGCATCATCATTTATTTGTCATCAATAAGCAGGAAAATATAAACATTTAGATTAATTACAACCAACGGAAACATCTTTCATGACTTTCTTTATTTTAATTTGCCCATTATTTAATATAGGTAATATACTTGGAAAATATAATAATGTATTTTTTTTTACCGTATACATGTACTGAAGTAACTATGCCATGTGGTTTAATTTCTCAATTTTGTATATAATTCCCATTAAAATAAAAGAAAAATGAATTCAAATGAAGACCGAGTTCCCCTTTTTTTTCATTTTGTTACTTCGGGATACTCGGGAACAACAAACAAACAAACAGCTAATGAAACTGGATCGCATAAACAAACATAACCAAATTTTCTTCACGTTAGTTTTCCCAATTCTTTGCAATAGAACAACACGGCACAATGATGATGTACTGCAATATTCCCTTCATTCCTGATATGAACAATCAGTTTATACATAAGAAAACAAAACAAGTAATGCTGTACTCCTGGGTTCACCAAATACCGTTAATCGTTCTGAACTGAGGTTCTCAGGTTCCGAATACCGTTCAACCACCGTCCAATATTAGCTAGACGACAAACATCTCTCTCGTTTCCACCAATGACACAATTCATTGATTTCGTTTTCCATCACTCTCTTACCCTTCGCCGCACGCATGCGCGTATCGCACATAGGTACGTCTTCATCGTCATCATTATCATCATCACCATCATCATTCAAACAAAGCAGAGCGCTAGCAGAAGCAGTGCAGAAGCCCAACCAATGAGTGACGTAACCAACACGCTAGAGTGAGAAAGCAAAATTTTGAATTTTTGGAATCGTCGCAAGTGGACAGCGTGTACACGGAAAAATATTATAACCCAAAGAATAAGTTTTAAAAACTCAAATTTGACTAAACTGCTTAAAGTTTTAACTCAAAGTTGGGTTGTTTTCTCCCTCGCTCCATCGCAATGTTTTCGAAAACAAAGAGAGAGGCACCGACGCATCCGCTGCTCTTCCGTGGAAGAAGCCAAATTTGGGTTTTCTTGAGTTAACGCAAATTTGCGTCAATTGAGGCCTCCGTTGGGTGAAAATAACTTACCTCTGGGTTAATTTTTTTGCCGCTCTCAAACGAGAACTACTCACTCGCCACTATCGCTGTTTGACGCAAATTTGAGTAATTCCACGGAAGACCGGGATTGCGTCAAAACAACTTAAATTTGGGTTCATTTGTAGTTCCGTGTATCGCAGCATGCGTAGCCCGCGCACCGTGTTACTATAGCAACATGTTTTTTTTTTTCACCAACGACGACGGTGGTACTCCCTTCACTTCCCATTGCAAGTCAGCACAGCAGAAAATGCATAATCGAAATCGAAACATTTTCATTTATCAAAGAATTCTCACTCAACCCAACAATTCCGTACACGTAGAGACGAACCAGCCAAGGGCTGAAAGTCTCTGAAATAAAGACCCAAGGTGTCGATATTTAATTTCGAATCACATTCTATAGAAGCACACCATCCGATACATCCATCAACACATATTATTTCCAAACCGAGCCAAAGAGCGGCATTCTTATATCACTTTCACATTTATTAGTTTTAAAATCGAAATAAAAACTCTTACCGTTATCCTCGTCGCCAGTTGTAGGATATTCAGATATCACAATTATTCTTTAATAATGCCCAAACTTCCTGAATAATACTTTCACTATATTTCCACCACTTTACTCTAGAGCTCTAATTCACACGACTACACTCTGTCGGTCGCTGACCATGAATCCTCTCTCTTCCCAACTGTGCCTACTGCGATGCTGTCTCTTAATGCTATAGGGTAGACCCTACAGCCCCCTCAAAATGCAAAATCCAGCCAAAAATTTTTGAAGGGGGGGTATCAGGTATCAGGTATCAGAAGGCCGGCTCCAGATGCACGTTATCCTCCATTTGGGACATTTGTGCCATCGCCAAAATAACAGCCTATTTCATCATCTACCTGAGGGAAAAGGAAGGAAAAAGGATTTGGATGGGGATAGGGACAGGTAAGGAAATAGGAAAAATACCCTGGGAGAGGGTACTAACGCACAAGCGTACCACAATGGGTTCAAACAGCGCCCTGAAAAGGGCACTGTAATAACGCATAAAGCGAAAGAGAGCCTATAGCTCTTTACCACAGTGGGTTAAGAACAACAGAATATCCTGAAGATTCAGGTTTCTGAAGTCAGTTTCACTTTATAAGTGTTTCCCGAGTACTCAGAAACGCAATTGCGCAAAAACTGGACAGTTACATATCAAATAATACGAAGTTCCATAATCGGATTCACAGCTATCACAGGCAAATGAATCAGCTTGCTGAATATTCGCCATGTGATAGCTGAGTCGGCAGTGGCCAGTCAATGCTTTGACCAGCATGCTGCAATTCTGCTTTGACAGATTAGTTAGATACTTCCTCCTCTCCTCTTCTTGGCGTAACGTCCTCATTGGGACAAAGCCTGCTTCTCAGCTTAGTGTTCTATGAGCACTTCCACAGTTATTAACTGAGAGCTTCCTCTGCCAATGACCATTTTGCATGTGTATATCGTGTGGCAGGCACGAAGATACTCTATGCCCAAGGAAGTCAAGGAAATTTCCTTTACGAAAAGATCCTGGACCGACCGGGAATCGAACCCGTCACCCTCAGCATGGTCATGCTGAATACCCGTGCGTTTACCGCCTCGGCTATATGGGCCCTTAGTTAGATACTTCGCCACCCGTAGAGATGGCTCAGCACTATATAATATGGTTTGACGACATGACTCCACACTATTCCAATATTGTCTGTGTTGAGTGACAGCCCAGGTGTGAATCTGAAGCTTAACCCAACACTTCGATATCGGAATAGCTGGCTCAGGGCCAATGAAGTCATGTGATGCTCCAGAGCGAGCTAACTCAATTCATTTCCAGCGATGGAAGAATGACCAGGTACCCATAGAAGGTGAACAGCGTTTGCTGAATTCAGCTCCTCGATTTGAGTTCGACAAGCGACAATTATCTTCGACCTGAAGTTGGCCGAAGCAAGTGCTTTAATAGCAGCCTGGCTATCTGAACAGAAGTATATTACTTTGCCCATTACATGCTGCTGAAGTGCTGATTGCACTCCGCACATAAGAGCAAAGATTTCGGCCTGAAAAACGGTACAGTGTCTACCAAGTGAGTAAGACTGATACAGCCTTAGCTCACGAGAATAAACACCAGCACCTGCTCGACCTTCGAGAAGAGAGCCATCAGTGTAACATACGATGCCGTCTGAAATACTTCTTATCAGATAACCAGATGTCTTCCGGGAAGGGAATTTCATGGAAAATGTCCTATATGGAAAATTACAAGCAATTGTAAGATCACTTGGAGCAAGGACAATTTTGTCCCAATTCACCAAAAGTGGAAACAACGAGGTGTGTGTTCATCAGTCCTGCAAAATATCAGTCTCAGTGCCTGTTTTTCAGCCGAAAATGAATGACTGCAGCGGTCGTTTTCAGTTCCTCGATGTGAGAACTGACAGAGTCCGAGAGCTCCATTCGTGAGCGACCCAACAAGATCAATTCCCAATCATCCACACACTACTCATGCTGAAAGGCCATTCTTCTCAAGCGGTGGCTTGTGAGAGTGAGTGCCCTATACGCTACCACGGGTGAAAAAACTCAACTACAGAAAATTGAATGGAAATTTAACCCTGTCAGCTCTCGCTTTCAGCACGCTGCGTGCGAGTGTGAGTACCTATTTCATTTCGCTTCCGTGTTGCTGATCGGAAAGTAACATTGACAGGAAAACCAAAACGGAGAAAATGAAAAAAGCAAAATATCGCTATCATAAAGGCCTGTCGAAAAATTGCAGCACTGGTGTTGAGGTGCGGTTCACAGGAGTTTCCTCTAGTAGACCGAGTACCCGTAACCGGTAAGTGCAAGAAAGGGCTTCTTGTTTGAGATGAATGTGTAGTGGGGCAACGTCAAAGAGAACTTCGAGCGCTGCCGTAGGAGTTGAAGAGAACGCTCCAGACATCGCCATTAAGCACATCCTTTGGAGATGGCCTAATTTTGATTAGACCGTTCTCACTTCACCCTTTTGCCTCCACACAAGACATCCATAGGCCAATATTGGCCGAACCACAGTTGTGTAAATCCATTTGATATAAGTACTTGGGTTTTAGACCCCAAGTTGTACCAAAAGTACACCGGCATTGCCCGAAGGCCATACAAGCTTTCTTGATTCTGAACTTAATGTGAGGTGTCCAGGAAAGCTTGGAATCAAGAATGACTCCAACGTACTTTACCTGTTCAGTCACATCGATTTCAGAATCAAAGAGACGCAAGGGTCGAACGCCATTACGGTTTCGCCTTTCCGTGAAAAGAACAATAGATGTTTTACTCGGATTAATCGAATGGCCATATTAGCGACACCAACCCTTAACTACCTGAAGGGCTTTTTGCATCAGGTCGAAAAGGATGCTGATGCACATACCAACTAACAATGTTAGGTAGTCGTCGGCAAAACCATAAGTAGGAAAACCGCTATTATTGAGTTGCCTCAATTGCGTATCTGCTACGAGATTCCACAAAAGCGGTGATAAGACTCCCCCTTGGGGGCATCCACAAACACTCAATTTCCTAATCCCTGCTAGACGCAATGTCGAGAAGAGATATCGGTTTTTGAGCATTTGATGAATCCATTTGAAAATCATTGGAGATATACCATGACTCCGTGTGGCTTCCAATATGGTATCGAAAGGCACGTTGTCAAAGGCACCCTCGATATCTAAAAAAACACCCAAACAAGATTGCTTTTGAGCGAATGCTTTCTCGATATCGTTAACAACCTTGTGTAAAACAGTCACAGTGGACTTACCAGATTGGTAGGCATGTTGGTTCACATGAAGAGGCACGTTGGCCAGATGAACATCACGGATGTGATGATCCACAATGCGTTCTAAGCATTTCAGAAGAAAAGAGGTCAAACTGATAGGTCTGAAACTCTTTCCTTCTTCATACGACGCACGACCCACTTTCGGAATAAACTTTACAGTAATATCCCTCCAGGATTTGGAAATATACCCTGTAGCAAAACTGCAAACAAGTAGTTTTTTCAAAACATGTTTGAAATAATCGAATCCCTTCTGAAGCAAAATAGGATAAATCCCATCTGCCCCAGGAGATTTGAAAGGAGCAAAGCTATTAAGAGCCCACTCAATCGATTCTATAGTTACAATACTCCGAGCCGAAGCTAAAGAATCATAACTACAAGAAAAGGCATCAGGATCATCCGAAGATGTAATATCCACACATCCAGGAAAGTGTGTGCTGAATAAGCATTCCAGAACTTCCTCATCAGAGGAAGTCAGATCGCCATTTGGCAAACGAAGTTCGTTCACCCGGAAATCCTTAGATTTCGCAAGGATTTTGTTTAACCGACTGACTTCACTCAAGCTGGAAACATTTGTACAAATGTTTTTCCAGCCGGATCGTTCAGCAGACCGGAGAGCTTTCCTGTAGGCCTTGCGAGCCGACCTGAAAGCCTCCGAACCAGCCGAACGTGGTCTGTTCCAACTCTTTCTACATTGTTTCCTGAGTTTCGCCAGATCAGAGTTCCACCAAGGGGTTCCTCTTGTGATCTTCACAGACCGTAGAGGCAGTGTTGGTAAAAACTCAAATTCTCAAATCTCATGCTTGAGTTGTTTCACGCGCGATTCTTGACTCGCCAAACTCACCGCCGAAAAAATCATGCATGAGTTGACTCGTGATTTCACTCATTGCTTTATTTCTTGGTATTCTTATTACTTACATCGATGTTTTTAGGATTATATGATAGAACAAAAGCAAACCTATCATACAACAATATTGGATGTCGTTCAAATTGATTTGGATTCGTTTTACAAGCGAACGAGATTTCGGCGCTTGACTCGTGAGAGCGAGATTTTGCATGAAAATCTCGCGCGTGAGAAAATGATTCAGAATCGCGCGCGAGTTTGCTCACGTAGGAGCGGTTCATGAGTGTGTTTTGAGTATGATTTTACCAACATTGCGTAGAGGGCATGCTTCTTCGAAAGCTTCCATGATGAAGGTCGTTGTAGTATCAACGGCATCATCTAACTCACTTGGAGTGTCAATGGATGGTGAATATCCATGAAATTTGGCTGCAACCAAATCAGTATAAAGATCCCAGTTTGTTGACCGAGGATTCCTGAAACGCAATGTTTGCGAAGTAACATTTAAATGTTCAAAAAAGATTCTTCATTTGACACATGCCAATTGGTCAGCTCGTGACTAATTCTGCTAGAGCAAAGCGTTATATCTAACACTTCCTCTCTAGCAGATACCATGAAGGTAGAACGGTTGCCTATGTTAAGTAATGCAAGATCTGTACTACTTAAGTACTCCATCAAACTGGAGCCTCTCAAGTTAATGTCTGAGCTGCCCCAGATGATATGGTGAGCATTAGCATCACTGCCAACAATTAGCGGAAGGCCTTTTGAAGTGCAGTATGCGATGACTTGTTTGAAAGCATCCGATGGTTCATCATGCGGTAAATACACAGAACAATAGACGTATTTCCTGTTGAGGTTTCCAACAGATACATCAATTGTGATAGCACATACATCTCTGGTGGTTAGTTCAGAGATGAGTGTAGCAACTATTGCGTTGTTGACAAGCACACAGGCTCGAGGCATGACACGCGAGTTTGCCATTTCATGTTTACTGAAAGTGGCAAACACCGGGTTCATAAGGTTTCCTAGATAGAAATTTCCCTTACGAAAGAAAGGTTCTTGTACCAAGGCCACTTGGGCTGTACCATTTTGCATAAGTCTGCAACGAGGGGCGATTCACTGTACTGAGTTACTGAGTTAAAAATACACAAATGAAAGTAATGCACAAAAATACATAAATACACGATAAATTCAAAACTGAACGAAAAATACACAACATTCGAAAAAAGTACACAAAAATACATCAATACACGATTAATTCGTAATTGAAATAAAAATACACAAATACACCATATTCGAAAAAATGCACAAATTCAGAATAAAATGCAAAAATGCTCCATTGCATGAAAAATACAATAAAAGTTCAAATTTGACAAAAAATTGCAAATATGACGGAATTGCTTGTGCAATGCCCGAATTCGGGAATAATGTGACGATTTCGTGAGAAAACGCGTGAAATTTCATAAAGTGTGATATTTACACACACCCGGACTGGCAAACGACCTGACGCTGGATTAAAGCCAGCGGAGGAAATGATAAATATACTTCCCTGAACATAATCCGTCAACAAACAGTATCAGAAACTTGTAATTGAAAATAAATCATTGTGTGGAGCTTATGTGAATGTTGCCTAGTACGATGCTGGAGGTTAGAGGCAGACTTTACCAGTTTCCCGGATTACATAAGAGAGACATTGCTTCGGAAAATCCTCCAAGAGGAATATGTGCAAAGATCCGTCCAAGAGAAATTCCTTCGGATATTTCCCCAAATTAACTCCAACAGCGATTATTCCAAATGAAATTTCATCGGAATTGATTTTAGGGAAATTCTACCAAGAGAAATGCCTCCCGCCTCCGAAGATTCCTCCATTTTATCTTTATATTTATCTTTTTTATCTCTAAGCGGAATGCCTTCGGAAGCTCCTCCAAGAGAACTTCTTTGGGAGATTCCAATAAAATGAACTTCTCCGAAACATTTCTCCAAGAGGATTTCTTGTGGTGATTTATCAGTTTTTTTAGATTCCTTCAAATATTCATTCCGGATTCCCTTGAAATATTCAAATTCAGATTTCTTCATGTGCATCTAATGGAATTTCTCTACTAGGACTGATTTTGGATTTTTTTCCGGCGTTCCTCAAGATATTGTCAAACGGTATTGCTCCAACAATTCGGAACAAAAACTCTTCAGGCAATCCAATCAAAACTCTGTCCTCCAGGAATTCCCTCCTTTAAAATTACTCCAGGAGTTCTTTCTTGGAGATTCTTCTAATATTTCATGATCAGATTCTTCTAGAAGCTTCTTCCAAGAATTTCATCAATAGCGGCTTCAAAGATGTTCATCCAGGAGCTCCTTCAAAAATGTGATCACAAAAGTAAATAATCACTTGTTGCTTCCTCCAGAACCTACCGCAGCCTTCGCCGAATGATATGTTGTTGGTAACGGAAAAACTAAAAATGTTGTCGCATTCTTTAGTTTTGGATGGATAAGATAAAATTTGAGTTAAATTAGACTTTTCTCGTCTTTGGGAAAGAATATCCAGGTTTTGGTTTAATGCAGCATAAATTTCGATTTGTTTACAAATCCCAAGTCCCAAATGCAAAAGTCAAAATCGATTGAAAAAATACAAATTTATTCGAAAAATACTCAATCATTGCACCAATACGTATCAATTAAATTTTATTCGCAAAAGTGCAAAACAATACACAAATACAAAAAATACATGTCAATGCGCCAAAAATACACAAATTCGATTTTCAATACACCGAGGTGAATCGAAAATACACTAGTGAATCGCCCCTCGGTCTGCAAAGATTGATCGTTGCTGTTCTTTTGTGCTGAAGATTGATCTGAGCTATCCTAACCGTAGCCACTACCCAAACTAGGTAAGAATAAACTCTTCGCAACAACAGCACAACAAAGAACAGCAACAATAAAATCAAAACGGTATCGATTGGAAAACGCCAAAGGCGAGGATACACAGAATACACTGTGTAAATCGCATAATGCGAAACCATATAGGTGAAAATTTAAACTAATTAACAACATCTTCATAATCCCGCCCTTATTTAGCCTCAAGTGAGACTAAAGAAGGGCAGCTGATTGTCTCGGAGAAACACATGGTCCACTGCACCATTGCTCCGGTTAGCGCAGTAAGGGCTACATACTGTGGAGGGCGCCCTGGTACTCCACAGGCTCCGTTAGCGGTTAGGTTTTTATTAGACCCCCGTAGCCATTCATTCCTAGGCACGATAAGCATAAAGCCGCATCACACCATGAATTCGGAGTCACCTGTTGGTGGATTCTTACCACCGGAACAGGCGGTCCGTAGTGTTATTCTTAGCCAATTGAGGCAATCGCTACCGACACTACACAGCTATCTAGGCTGATCGAGAAAAGAAGTTAATATTGATGATCAACTTCATACAGACTCGAACAGCCGTAGCCGATATTTTGATAAATATTTTTTCGTCTGCCCCCTCAAAATGCAAAATCCAGCCAAAAATTTTTGAAGGGGGGGGGGGACAAAAAGTCAAAATATTATTTGTATCAGCCAAATGAAATTTAAAAAACAATTGCTGAAGAGATTATGTGAGGTAGCTTAAAAAAATCGTTTTTGTTGGATAGTTTGCGTGAGGTACACCGGGGAAAGTTGAAACGGATGGGGCAAGATGAAACAGCGGGTTAACATGATGTTATCCAATGATAGTGAACAGCTTGAATGCCATAACACATAGTTTTTGATTCAAACAATCTTTTAACGAATGAAAAAGTTATAAAATGTATTGGAAACTATTTCAAAACTTCGCGTTTCATCTTGCCCCACCCGTTTCAACTTGCCCCGGTGTACCTTAGTCTCGACTCTGAAACTATCATGTAAGATAATTATTGTTTTATTAAAGTACATACATATATGTAATATTATTATGCAAATATATTACAAACACTACTATCGATATGTACTTTGCCGAACTAGAGACAACGTTCCTCAACACTTGGGAGTACTACTGAAGAAACTCCTTCAGAAACGTGTTATTATTTGTTTAAGATATAAAAAGCACCTGTAGGAATAATATGTGTCATAAACATACATTACATACATACATTTATTTGTTCAACATCATTAAGACAAGACATAATCAACAATAGTACGCCACAATACTCGGTTTGTGGCTGCCGCTCTCCATCCTCGGTCGCGCCCAATGCTCGCCAAGTCACGCTCCACCTGGTCCGCCCATCGTGCTCTCTGCGCTCCACGCCTTCTTGTACCAACCCCCCTGCAAACACCAGCTTTGCAGGGTTGTTGTCCGGCATTCTTGCAACATGCCCTGCCCAACGTATCCTTCCGGCTTTGGCCACCTTCTGGATGCTGGGTTCGCCGTAAAGTGCAGCGAGCTCGTGGTTCATCCTTCTCCGCCACACACCGTTCTCCTGCACACCGCCGAAGATCGTTCTTAGCACGCGTCGCTCGAAAACTCCGAGTGCTTGCAGGTCCTCCTCGAGCATGGTCCATGTCTCGTGCCCGTAGAGGATCACCGGTCTTATCAGCGTTTTGTACATGGTGCATTTGGTGCGTGGGTGAATCTTTTTCGACCGCAGTTTCTTCTGGAGCCCGTAGTAGGCCCGACTTCCGCTGATGATGCGCCTCCGAATTTCTCGGCTCACGTTGTTGTCAGCCGTCAGTAAGGATCCGAGGTAGACGAATTCCTCCACCACCTCGAAAGTATCGCCGTCTATCGTAACATTACTACCCAGACGGATCCGGTCGTTTTCGGTTCCGCCTACCAGCATGTACTTTGTTTTTGAGGCATTCACCACCAGTCCGACCTTTGCTGCTTCGCATTTCAGGCGGGTGTACAGTTCTGCCACCGTTCCAAATGTTCTAGCGATAATTTCCATGTCGTCCGCAAAGCACACAAATTGACCGGATTTTGTGAAAATCGTTCCCCGGCTGTTGAGCCCGGCTCGTCGCATCACACCTTCCAGCGCGATGTTGAAGAGTAGACATGAGAGTCCGTCACCTTGTCGCAGTCCCCGGCGAGATACGAATGAACTGGATAGTTCACCCGAAACCCTTACGCAGTTTTGCACACCGTCCATCGTTGCTTTAATCAGTCTAGTCAGCTTCCCAGGAAAGCCGTTTTCGTCCATGATTCTCCATAGCTCTGCGCGGTCGATACTATCGTATCGAGTTACATTCACTTGCTACTATCTCAGTTCATAAGCATGCTATCAAACAACAATGTATGGATGACTTTTACCTTGTAGTTTTATCTGAAAGTTTGCCGAATATCATAAGGGTCGCACACGCATGCTTAACTCGTGAGCGAGCTGTGAAAGCAACTCTCCACGCCGTGAATGTAAATTACATTCACGGCGTGGAGAGTTGCTTTCACAGCTCGCTCACAAGTTAAGCATGCGTGTGCGACCCTTATGATATTCGGCAAACTTTCAGATAAAACTACAAGGTAAAAGTCATCCATACATTGTTGTTTGATAGCATGCTTATGAACTGAGATAGTAGCAAGTGAATGTAACTCTTTGCAAATGGTGAATGCCATCCCTGTATGCCGCTTTGAAGTCGATGAACAGGTGGTGCGTTGGGACCTGGTATTCACGGCATTTCTGGAGGATTTGCCGTACGGTAAAGATCTGGTCCGTTGTCGACCGGCCGTCGATGAAACCGGCTTGATAACTTCCCACGAACTCATTTGTTTTAGGTGACAGACGACGGAAGATGATCTGGGATAGCACTTTGTAGGCAGCATTCAAAATAGTGATCGCCCTGAAGTTCTCACATTCCAAATGGTCGCCTTTCTTGTGAATGGGGCAGATTACCCCTTCCTTCCACTCCTCCGGTAGCTGTTCGGTTTCCCAGATCCTGACTATTAGCCGATGCAGACAAGTGACCAACTTTTCTGGGCCCATCTTGATGAGTTCAGCTGCGATACCATCCTTACCAGCTGCTTTGTTGGTTTTGAGCTGGTGAATGGCATCCTTAACTTCCCTCAGCGTGGGAGTTGGTTCATTTCCGTCCTCCGCTGCACTGGCGTCGTCGTTCCTTCCGTTGCCGTGGGCTCCCGTGCCTACGTTCTCCTCGCCGTTCAGATGCTGATCGAAGTGCTGCTTCCACCTTTCGATCACCTCACGTCCGTCCGTCAAGAGGCCTCCGTCTTTATCCCTGCATATTTCGGCTCGCGGCACGAAGCCGTTGCGGGATGCGTTGAGCTTCTGATAGAACTTCCGTGTTTCTTGGGAACGGCACAGCAGTTCCATTTCTTCACACTCCGCTTCTTCCAGGCGGCGCTTTTTGTCCCGAAAGAGGCGGGTCTGCTGTTTCCGCTTCTGTTTGTAACGTTCCACGTTCTGTCGAGTCCCTTGCTGCAGCATTACCGCCCTCGCTGCGTTCTTCTCCTCCAAAACCGTTCTGCACTCTTCGTCAAACCATTCGTTACGTCGATTCCGTTCCACGTACCCGATGGTGCTCTCGGCTGCGTCGTTGATGGCTGCTTTCACTGTACTCCAGCAGTCCTCTAGAGGGGCCTCATCGAGCTCGCCCTCGTCTGGCAACGCGGCTTCGAGATTCTGCGCTTATGCTGAGGCGACATCCGGTTGCTTCAGTCGCTCTAGGTTGTACCGTGGCGGTCGCCGGTACCGTACATTGTTGATGACAGAGAGTTTTGGGCGCAGTTTGACCATCACCAGATAGTGGTCGGAGTCGATGTTGGCGCCACGATAGGTCCTGACGTCGATAATGTCGGAGAAGTGCCGTCCGTCAATCAGAACGTGGTCGATTTGAGATTCCGTCTGCTGTGGTGATCTCCAGGTGTAACGATAAGGGAGGCTGTGTTGGAAAAAGGTGCTACGTATGGCCATATTTTTGGAGGCGGCGAAATCAATGAGTCGTAGGCCGTTTTCGTTCGTCTGCTGGTGGGCGCTGAACTTACCAATCGTCGGTCTGAATTCCTCCTCCTGGCCTACCTGAGCGTTCAAATCTCCTATGATGATCTTGACGTCGTGGCTTGGGCAGCGATCGTACTCGCGTTCGAGCTGCGCGTAAAATGCGTCCTTGTCATCATCAGTACTTCCGGAGTGTGGGCTGTGCACGTTTATTATGCTGAAGTTAAAGAATCGGCCCTTGATCCTCAACCTGCACATTCTTTCGTCGATCGGCCACCAACCGATCACGCGCCTCTGCATATCACCCATCACGATGAAAGCTGTTCCCAGCTCGCGTGTGTTGCCGCAGCTCTGGTAGATGGTATGATTACCTCTAAACGTTCGCACCATGGATCCTATCCAACACACCTCCTGCAGCGCTACGATGCCGAACCCGCGGTCCTTCAGTAGATCGGCGAGTATGCGAGTGCTCCCAATGAAGTTGAGAGATCGGCAGTTCCACGTACCGAGTTTCCAATCGCAAGTCCTTTTTGTTCGCTGGGGTCGTTGCCGTTGGTCTCGGTTCGTTGCTGATTTTCCGTTACAATGGTTTTTTACGGCTGGCTCGTAGGGCCTGACACCAACCCCCTACTTTCCGGAGGACCATAGTGCACAGTTGAGCTTAGAGTCCTTCCCTGGCACTCGGACGTAGATCAGCCGCCCCTAACATGGGGATCAGACGCTGTTGTGAGCCGCTCCTCCTGGAGAACAGACGCTCAGGTTTGCCGAAGCAAACCCCCCCTTCCCTGTCAGCCTACGACCAAAGTTCCCACCGGGGTTGGTTACCCGATCTTCCCTAAGGTTGCTCGTAGTTTCCGGCCGGTACCGCGTGGAGGTAGGGATAGGAGTTGCTGGGCAGAGGCTAGTGGATCACAATGGGATCTGAATTGCGCAGCATACCCAGCCTTTACCGTGCCTGTGTTATAAAATATGTTTTGAATTGATTTAGCGTGAATCTAGATGTAGGAATAATATGTGTTATAAATTATGTTTTATAACACATATTATTCCTACAGCACCGTATGATAATATTCCCATATATGAGCTAATTCTATGAAAATAGAGGAAAATCTTCGAGTAAAACCTTTGGTTTTCCTCGAAAAAACATTTTCAAATTTTCGGAGGATATACTAGAATAGTATATCTTTCGAATACCGGGTGTAAGTTTGGAGTACATTTGTATTTGTTAATAATGGTATCAGGCACACCGTGCGTGCATATTTACTCATATAAGAAAATCCTATAGAAATGGCTCAAAATCTTCAAATCACAAAAACTTTAGTTTCCCTCGATGAAACATTTTCAAATTTTCAGAGGAGATACTAGAATAGTATATCTTTCGAATGCCGGGTGCCATTTGGGTGGGCATTTTTATTTGTTAATAACGGTTTTTGGCACACCGTGGATTGTTTTAAACGACTGCATTTTTGTCACTAACAAAGTCGGAATGTGATTGTGTTGGTGACGGTAGGTCCCGCGGCAGCTCGGAAATCTATTTTTAGACACTCGGAAAGCGGATGGAAGTTGGAACGAATAAAAAAAAGACAAGGTGGAACCGATCAACCTTTTGTGGATGCTGTTTTGAGTACCTGCGCGTTATCCATCACGTCCAAAACTGCACTTGGAATTGAAACACTTTCTTCGTTGTGGCGATGTTGGGGTGAAAATTTCAAAGATGTGTGAGTGGTTTCGGGCTATGTTTATGGTCCCCATTTTGTTGCAACAAATGAAGTATTTATCGTTATATGGAATGATGGGAATTGATTGTTTTGATCGATGAACTCCAAGTAAAGAACAAATAAATATAACGTTGGAATAAGCAAATGCTCAGTTTGGAAATCAACCATGCGTTACATTGTTTTAAACGAGCCTCATTTTTCTGCGTGTAGTATAAGTTTTGCCAACATGAACAAATCGACAATGATTTTTCATAAGGGCCTAACTGACTTGGTCGATTTCTCTTCGTCAACTCTCTCTTTCGCTAATAATTTGATCAAAACAAACAAAATCATTATTCCTTTTTGTTTCTAGAGCAAGATGTAGTCGTTGTCTTCGTATTTCAACCAAAAAATCTTTGGAAAACTTAATACACTTTCCGTAATAACACAAGGAGAGGATCGATGAAGAAAAATCGAAAATGTCAGTTAGGCCCTAATGAAAAATCAGTGTCGAAATATTTGGCTATATGACTTATCAGACGATATCAGACATTTGCCCTTTGGCTAATATTTTCCAATGGCCAGTACACGCGTGACAAACAATTGGCAACTATTATTTTCACATGTTTTCCACTCGAGAACTAATCGGAGTTGCAAAGGTTCTATGACAAAAGGTTGAAGGTCAAAAGGTCGAAATGACAAAAGGTCGAAGGGTCAAAAGGGCGAAAAATCGGCTAGGACAAAAGGTCGAAATTACTAGTGGTCCAAAGGTCGAAATTAAAAAAAAATGACTACCTGCATAAACGATAACCATAAGATTTGCTTAACCACCCATTCGGGATACAATTCGAACTGTATGCGGTATTGTTGAACCGTCTACATTATGGTCCTTACGGTGTTTATTGTATTGGTTTATTAGGGTAGTTCAAAGGAAGAAGGTTGAAATGTTGAAAGCTCAAAGGCTGTAGTTTGTACAAATGTAGGTAACACATCTGAAAGGACCAGGATTCGTTAGTTGGGAGAAGTGGATTTAAAATTTATTTAAGTACCTGCACCGTGTTGATGTACGCCATAACTTTCAATTGCATTCCGTCACTCATAATCAGTATGAATATTAGGATGGAACAATGGTCAAAATCAATAGAAATATTACGTATAAAGTATAAAAACATGCAGTGTTTATAATAAATACATATGCGGAATGGAATGTCATATGGAGCTGATGTCAGTTGTCTAACTTTCATGAGTAAGAACTCAAAACTTCAGCTCCGTAGCATTCCATTTGTCAGATATATGTACAGGAAGCTTCAGAACCCGACTCCAGATAATCGAGTCCAACCTGTATTCCTAGTGATAATCCTATACAAATTTCATTTACAATACGCAAAGCGATGGCATGTGTAACGGTTTAAAGTGGCACATTATTCTTTTTTTCTTATTTTGACTATAATTTCGAAAGAGGGGAAATCCCAACATATTATTAATGCCTCACGCAAATCTCAATCGTTATTGCTTTGCATTGGTTACTCGGGCAATTCTGAATGTTTGATAAAGCGTTTCCAATCTTCCTTGATCAGAAGAAAATAACACCTTAATTATTTTATGCAATTAAGTATCATAATTTATATTTTACATAACTCATTTTAATATTATAATGGCCAATTTTTCCGAACTGGTCCATTATGCAAGTGAAAATAGTTGCATAATGAAAAATAGTTGCATAATGTTCATAATGCAACCCATTTGAGTTGTATTATGAACATTATGCAACTCAAATGGGTTGCATTATAAAAAAAAAAATATTGCATAAAATTTTGTATGGGACTCGTTGCAAAACTCGATTTTTTCAGCACTCTTTGTATTCATCCAACTCGGCAAGCCTCGTTGGATAAATGTACAACTCGTGCTGAAAAAATCAACTTTTTGCAACTCGTTACATAAATAACTATATGCCTATCAAATATAGTAGTATAAAGAGTTAATATAACAAAAAGTTAAAACAAAACTTTGTATTGATAACAGCTTTACTATAGCAAACCGGTTATTTGATTACTAAACTTGTTATGCGATTGTTATTGTAATAGATTATTGTAATTGTTAAAAGCTTCTTATTTGTCATAAAATATGTTCGTACACAACACATGAGTTTGTGGTATTACACATCTTATTATTGGCAAGAACTCGGGTCATCGCGTTTTTACATCACAACTGGTGCCGAGTTTGCTTGTGACCCATGTATTTGTGGGCTTCGTGGCCAAACGGTTAGCGGCGTCAGTCGTTTAAGTGTCTCGTTAGCATCGGAGTGTGGGTTCGATTCCCGCTCCAGTCGGGGACAACTATTCGTCAAAACGGAAAATTCTCCACTGGGCCACTGTGTGTTATATGTGTTGTCCGTTGTGTAATGTAAGTAATGTTCAGTCTGTGCGGCCTCTGGCTCAAGACGGTGTAACTGTCTTTTTTTTTTTTGAACTAGAAACCTATAGTTATACAATTGCCTTCATAGCCGAAGCAGTAAACGCAAGTGTATTCAGTAATGATAGCGACGGATTCGAATTCCGGTCGGTTCAAGTACTCTTTGTAATAAAAATTTCTCTAATAGGAAACACTCTGCTGAGAAGCATGCATTGTAAAAGCAGGAGCGTTTCGCCAAGAAGAAATAATACATTTGCAAATACAATCACTTCCACGTTTGTAATCATATGCTAGCTGGAGAATTGAGTCGAAGTTCCCGAAGCAGAAATTCGTTCGTCTGTCTAGAACAGTGACTTATCAGACGGAATTCCCCGTCACATCCACCGCAGTCAAGAGTGTGTTTCCAATTTTAGATTGTCTTAAACATATGTACTGTGATTAGCGAAATGCTGGATTGATCAATGCTTATATTGCTGGCATACAGACTTCACCCTCTTGTTTAAAGAGTCATTCACTTTTCAGTAGATTGTTTTTATTCATGATGCTTTACTGTAGAACCAGTAATACATTGAAAGCCAATGCTTTGAAAACTATTTTCAATAGCTTTTTTGTTCAATCAAATAACTGATTTGGATATCGTACTCTCCTATTGTGCAAGCACATGCTGTCTACCGACCGCAATCATATACTACTCAAGAAATAAGGCATCACTGTTCAGTGCTAACAGTCTACCTATTCCACGTCCGAATGATAGAAAACATTAAAAAAGACAAGGGCTAGACTGCGGAACGAGACACTGCCATATAGATGCTAAATGGATGATCTAAGATAGAACTTTTAACGCTAAGGACGATTGCCCAAGTAACCACAGTGCTGCAGCCTTATTACATGCAGATATACGGTGTATTTAGTGCAATCATTACTTTACATGCAAACTTAAGGTTGATTTAAAGTGGAAGTGGGCAATTATAGAATCAAATTAGGATTATATTGGTATAATCTTGAAGCAGTCGCATAATTGCCCATTTCCACTTTAAATCAACTTTAAGTTTGCATGTAAAGTAATGATTGCTCTAAGTACACCGTATATCTGCATGCAATAAGGCTTCAGCACCGTGGTTACTTGGGTGGTCACTGAAGAAAGTTACGAGAAAATGTATGCATACGAATTGCTAACAAGCCGAACTTCTAAGATTTCCCTAACAGCTAAAAGTTTTTGAATCACGTTCAGATGAATACAAACGTCAAACGTACACGTAACTCTGTACTATGTAAGAAGGGTTTCTCACGATTACCTTCTATTAACAACCCATAGAATCATATTCTTATCAAACCCCTGATAAACTACCAATCCTACGAGTATATAATGTTCCCTACTAAAATACATACAATAACAGCTCAACATTTCCGCTTCCTATGCCCAGCCCATGCTAGTAAGCAAAACACAAATTCTGACTATCATTTAACTTACATTGTTGAGAATACACGTGATTTGGGTAGCATGTCTGCTTCCTATTTTGCGTTTTTATCTGAACAATTGCAACAAATGTTTGATATAACGTTCAAACCTTAAGCTATCAGTGGAGTAATTCAAGTTGGAGTGAAATTTACGAAAAAATGGTTATTTTGAGTTCTGCACATATAAACTTTTGAAACGCAAATTTAGCAATAAAGGCATCTTAAAAATCAAGAGTTAAGGCATTTTTTCAGCTAGATTATTTTATACGAATGTGGAAAGCATAGACATGTTATGCCTCAGTACTCAAAACTTAATTTGTAAATAAATAACGCATTTTATTTGCACAGTGGTAAAACCCAAGACAATCATCTCAGGAACAGTATAAAAACTGTCGATCGTTAGTTAATCTTCACAGTGATCATCAGTTCTTGCAACAGAATGGGATACGGAGCGCTCAATGTGGTCTTGTTGGTTGGAATTTTGTACGGCTCTATCACACTGACAGCCGGCAAAGTACGTTGTGCTCTTTAAACTTAAGGCGAAACTGGAAGCATTTCCTCATTTATTCAGTTTTTGATTTTTTTTTAAACAACGAAGCAATATTTTCAAAAACGGTTTTCGTACACATGTAGAGTATGGATCAGTGTATTTTCTGAATTTTTTTCGTGTTGAAAAAGTTTTCCATTTTTTCAAAACCCATTTTTTTTTTGTGAAATTTCGTTCAAAAATGGTTTCTGCAAAAACGAAAAATATTTTCCACTACGAAAAAAATTAGAAGATACCTTGATCCATCCTCTACACGTGTACCAATTTTGAAAATATTGCTTCGTTATTTAATAAAAAACCGAAAACCAAAAAGTGAGGAAATGCTTCCAGTTTCTCCTTAATCTATAAATTTATTAATTTTCATTCTTCTCAAAATTTTAGTGTGGAGGTGTGTGTGTTAAAATGGACGAGTGTAATAACACTTTCGGAGGAGGTGATATCGTTGATGTGAGGTAATATCCAAAATAGGTCAGCATATCAAGCTTGGTAAATGAAATCTAATAATGTATGCATGTCCAGATATGACATTGAAGACTATGAGCAAGCCGACTGCCCTCATTACTTGGAGGTATGCTGTGATTTGGAACATGTTGCAACGACTCGGGCACCGCCGATTGATGAGCATGTTCAGGTGTATGGTACATTCGTTGTGAACGAAGGACCGAGGGAAAAAAGCTCCGAAGAAATTAGGTTCCCGACAGAGCAACGAGGACAATTCGGAGAGTGTGGAATTAGAAACCCTGAAGGTATCGCTTTCAGGCTTGCAAACTCCAAATTCAATGAAACCGAATATGGTGAGTTCCCGTGGATGGTTGCTATCCTGCAAGCAGAAGGAACCGAAGCTTCAACGTATGCATGTGGTGGATCGCTGATCGCGCCCAATGTAATTTTGACTGTTGCTCACTGTGTGGTAGATAAACAAGCAAGTCAGCTAACCGCTCGAGCAGGTGAATGGGATACCATGACCACCAAAGAAACACATCCTCATCAGGTGATTCATAGCTATCAAAAGTGTTCTAAACTTCTTAACCGACTTATCATTACAGGAACGCAAAGTATCGTCGATAATTCTTCATCCCAATTTCAATCGAAGGCTCCTTTTCCACGATTTGGCCTTACTGGTGGTAGAAGAACCATTCACTGCTGCAGAAAACGTGCAGCTTGCGTGTTTGCCACCGCAAGGAATGAACTTTACCAGTGAAAATTGTTTTGCCGCCGGTTGGGGAAAGACAGCATTCGATGCCAACAGCTACCATGAAATCCTCAAAAGAGTTTCTCTAGCCATGGTTCATCGAGCCCAATGTCAAAATGCTCTTAGAACTACAAGGCTTGGCTATCGATTCCGCTTGCATGAGTCATTCATCTGTGCTGGCGGTGAGGAAGGCATCGACACTTGCACAGGAGACGGTGGATCTCCCCTTGTATGCCCGGTTGAAGGCGTTGCGAACAAGTATTACCAAGCCGGTATTGTTGCTTGGGGTATCAATTGTGGTCAGGCTGGTATCCCCGGAGTTTATGTTCGTACCAGTTTGTACTCCAACTGGATTGGTGACGAACTGACGAAACTCGATTATGTATCTATAGATAAAAGAACCAACATGTGGAACTGAATAAAATAAAATTCTATTTGTTTCAAAACCAAATCCTAAAACTCGTTGATCGTATCGTATTGTATGTTTTCAAGTTTTAGCTACACCACCTCAATCACTCTTGCATTTTTTGGCAGAACCACAGAAAAAATCAACACAGTAAAATCTCTGGTAATATCACATCATTCTTGTTGCACTTTAGGCGCGTCTCAAAAGTGGTGTTCAAAGCATGTCCTTGCCATGTACCAAAAGAGCACCGTGCCCTTAGTAACCATACGCTTCCAAATTTAACCTACTCGAAAACAAAGCGATTACGATATCGATTGATTCCGTTCTTTTTGTTATAGAAAATGCAAAAAAAATAACAAACAGTTTCGTTGTTTTTTCTTCAAAGTTGTGCAGATCGTTTTGTAGACTTGTTGTGCTGATGTCATTCTTCACTTAAACTTCTTACAGTGCAATATGTATCAAATGCAGTACGTCCATAACAACTCCATAATATTCACAGGTTGGATCGGATTCGTTCTTAAATAGAAAGGTGTGGATTAGCCAACTGCCGTTTCAACTGCAGTGATGTTGTTCGCTTCACGGGAAAGCAAACAACTAAACACCCACGTAAGGTGATTGCTCAATATTTATTCATAAAAATACAGACAACAAATATACATAGACAGATAGCATAGCATAGCATTGCATGAATACTTGCACAAATCTAGGATGGAGTTGCAAAGTTGAATACATCCATTGACATTGCTGATGTCGCTACTATCTACAATGTCATAGATTCACTCAGCTCCACACACCTGGTCAAGTCCTTGCAAGCATTTATAAATCCCTTCATCAACTTAGAAAGAGCCCAGAACTGAAGCAGCTTCCAATAGATGAAAGGATGTTGAAAATAGCGAATTTTCAACATATACGCAGTTATATAGCAAATATATACTGAAGTAGAAAAATTCATAAATAAATAATATTGGAAAGATCTCACAAATTGTTATGTGGTTTTTGTGGTTCAATGCCGAGAACAACACAGTACTCAGCGAAGAACAACGCAATACTGAACACTAAACACCCGCGCATCTATTGTTTTGATTTTCACGCGAGACATATCGAACGCGATAGATTATGCTGCCATACTCATCCCTTACAGGAGCGATGCATGCACAGCAAAGAACAACACAATACTCAATAAATATACATAAACAGATACATAGAAAAACAGTATGTCGTTAGGAGATTGCACAAAAAAATGAAATTCAATAATAAGAAGAAATAATTTGTAAGATGCCATCCCGAACAGTGACAAAACAATGTTCACGCACCTGAAAGTTAGGGCATCTTTAAGGCATGCTTTAAGGAGTTCCTTTAGAAATCACTTCAGGATTTATTTCTTGACATTTTTCCAGAAATATGTCAAGAAATTTGCTCTTGGAATTACTACACAGGATTCTTGAGTTTTCCACGCATTGATTCGGAGATTCCTTGAGAAAAAAATCATTTTATTAGAAATGTCTTATGGCGATTCCTTTAATAATACTTTCACAAGCTTCTCTAGGGAAATTGTAACAGAAAATTTTATCGCTAATACTATTGAGGCATCCTTGAAGAATCCCTGTAGGATCATATGAAAGGGAAATATTTCTAGAAAGAGTTTCTAAAAAATTCTGGAAATTCTCCCTCAGAAACCGTTGGTTGAATTCCCAGAACGATTTGAGAAATTTCTACCAAAATTCATGGATGACGTTCTAAAATAATTGCATGAGGAATTTATGAACATATTTAGAAGGAATCCCTGAAAGAAAGTCTGGAGAAACACTTCAACTGTAAAGGATCCTAGTTTTTGGAAACCGAAAATTTTGCTTGTCCCGATCATTTTGTCTATGCCTTGTACATAGTGTTATCTCTTCATACCCTAAATTTAATTCATAAATAAACATCCTATTTTCTAATTTTCTAATCCTATTTTAATAACCCAAAACGATCTTCTCAAGAACAGTATAAAAACTTTCGAACGTTAGTTAATCTTCACAGTGATCATCAGTTCTTGCAAAAGAATGGGATACGGAGCGCTCAATGTGGTCTTGTTGGTTGGAGTTTTGTACAGCTTTATCACACTTTCAGTTGGAATAGTACGTTGTGCTCTTTAACCGTTGTTTAGTGGGTTGTTTAGTGAATAAAATATTGCCAATTTCTATAGCCTAATGGAAACAGCTCATTTTTCTGAGTATAAAGTGATTTTATTGGCTTCCAATGTTTTTGTTTTGATGGTTAAATAAACAAAACAGTTTTAATTTCCGTGGATAGAATGACAGTTCAATCGATAAAATGACAGTTCATCCCGAACAAAAAAAATCTTCATACAAACTTTAAATACATTTTAAAAATAGTTTCCAGCCACCAAATATTATGAAATTTTGGATTTCGACTAATGTTTGGGCGGAGATTCTGATTGTGAAATAATCTAGATACCACTAAAGAACCCACTTGGAATATTTATAAATGCTTCTCTTCTACACATTCTAGTGTACAGGCGTGTGTGTTAACAAGGACCAGTGTGATAAGATTCTCGGAGATGATTTGAGGTAATATCCTAAATAGGTCAGCATGTTTAGCTTAGTGAATACTTATAATGTACACTTAGTAGCAAAAAAAAAACGATTCGAAGTTCTCCCAAAATCCATCATGTTCAATTGAATGTAAATTTGGCAATAGTTATTAATATATTAGGCTTAAAACTTCAGTACTTCATCATCAGCATATTGACGAATTTCGCGCCAACTCGACCAACACACATTTGGCAAAATCAAGCCCAAAGGTGGAAAAAATTAATAATTTTCTTAATACAAGACACTATGTGACCATCTATGGCTTATTCGAAAGCAAATTTTCTCAAGAATTGGTTGATGGATGGCTCATGTACGGGCAACTACTCTGAAGCGAGTTATAGAGCCCGTTTTACCCCAGTTCCCCCTAAAATTTGAGAATTTCTGTTATTATACGGCATTTGTTATGATTTTAATGATTATTTCGCTGGGATACCACCGCTCTAATCCCATTGAGTAACGTTAAATACAAAAAGTTATTGAAATGTTGGAATTTTAGGGTGTTGTGGGGTCAATTAGCAATGGTATATTTTCAAGGTAGAAATTCATTTTCTATTTTTTTATGATTAAATCAAAATTTTTTTACGTGACAATAACTAAATGATCGAATACACATGGGTTATTTCTGAAGAAATCATTTTTGTCGAGTTTGATCTCAAAGTATTGGTAATATTTGAGTTTTCACGCATACAAATATGAGTTGTTCTCATCCTAATACCACCGATTCCAAACATTTCCAAACGATCCTAAATGTTGTTTGCGCATAGCCTCATAGACGGGAGGTGGCAGCAGCATATAGTTTTAGAGCTTAAGCCTGGAACACATAGCGTCAGTTCCGTCGAGGTTTGCGTTTTTTGACAGTTTTCCCATGGGAAATGTGTCAAACTACTGTCACGCACACGCAAACGTATGCATTGTGTAGGGCACTTTAGTTTACCCAAACTTCCCTATAAACATATTTTCTATTGTTTTTAAATTAAAACAACCTTACCTTGAAATTTCTATGCAAGATATGAGTTAATATTGATGAAGAGCTAACCAGTAATATTTCTTCTTCTTGTTGAATTTAGAAATTTAGGGTACAATGGGGTTAAATAAAAAAATCCAAAAGATTGAATGACCATAAAAGTTGACAAATAGTTTGTTTGATAGATAATTTCAAAACGAATGATTTTCGTACTTACACCAGATTTCAATGATAGTTATTTTTGGTCAATTTAATAAAAGTGTCCCCAAGATTAAATGACATCCTTAACTTTAGTAGAAGTTTATCAATCATCAAGCATAAGAAATTCTCATATATCCTTTGGTAGTGGAAATTTGAAAGTGGTCCTATTATTTTGTCGTTTCGTATATCTGTAACGTTTGATGTAGTGAACAGCGTTGAATCAATTAAATACAAATCAAAATTCCTGCAAGTCCATGGCCACTGTTATCATTCCAGCCATTCACTAAAAACTGAGCACCACATAATCAAACCTGACCATTTTGTATAAGAAATGGCAGATGGTTTAATTGTTTTGTTCAACATTGTAGTTATGCATATGATTAACAAATGTTGGTTACGGTAAAAACCTTGTAAACAAGTGATTTCCCTTAAATATATATCAAGACCATAAGACAGTCAATACTGGTGATGAAGTTTTCAAAATTTCAGCCAAAATATAGTGATCATTGCCAAAGCTACAGGAGATTCATCTTGACGGATATGAGCAGACTTATTTTGCTACTAATTGTATGCATGTCTGCATGTATATGCAGATCAGACGATATTTTTGCAGAGACCTCAATGACTTCTTTTTAACACTTGATTGCCATTTCTTGGAGGTATGCTGTGATGTGGAACATGTTGTTACGACTCGGGCACCACCACCATCAGGCTCAATGGGAGGCGGTACTTCGGGAGAAAATAATGACCGTTCTGATGAGCAAGCTCAGGGGAACAGTGTGTTTGGAGAGTGTGGAATGAGAAATCCTGATGGTATCGCCTTCAAGGTTGCAAACTCAAAAATCAATGAAACAAAATTTGGCGAGTTCCCATGGATGGTTGCAATCCTGCAAGCAAATTTAACAGAAGAAACAGAAGCTTCGACATATGTGTGCGGTGGATCACTGATCGCACCCAACGTAATTTTAACTGCTGCTCACTGTGTGATGCATGAGCAAGCAGATCAGCTAACTGTTCGAGCTGGTGAATGGGATACCATGACCACCAAAGAAATATATCCTCATCAGGTGAGCTGTAATTATCTTGAATGTCTCCAAAATTTTTACCGGCTGATCATTACAGGACCGCAAAGTATCGTCAAAAATTCTTCATCCCAATTTCATTCCAAGCCTCCTTCACCACGATGAGGCCTTACTGGAGTTAGAAAAACCATTCACTGCTGCAAAAAACGTGCAGCTTGCGTGTTTGCCACCACAAGGAATGGAATTTACCAGTGAGCACTGTTTTGCCACTGGTTGGGGAAAGACTTCATCTGATGCCGACAGCTATCATGAAATCCTCAAAAGAATTCCATTACCCATGGTTCAAAGAGCCGAATGCCAAAATGCTCTCAGAACTACCACGCTTGGCAACCGATTCCGTCTGCATGAGTCGTTCATCTGTGCAGGCGGTAAGGAAGGCATCGACATGTACCGAGGAGACGGCGGATCTCCTCTTGTATGCCCGGTTGAAGGCGTTCCGAACAAGTATTACCAAGCCGGTATTGTGGCTTGGGGTATCAATTTTGGCCAGACTGATATCCCCGGAGTTTATGTTCGTACCAGTTCGTACTCTCACTGGATTAATAACGAACTGTCGAAAATCAATTATGGACCTATAGATAAACGAATCGATATATGGTACTGGACAAAATAAAATGCTGCGTGTTACAAAACCAAAACCTAAAACCCGTTGATCTTATCGTATTGCATGTACCTAGTCTAGTTTAAGTTAGAATCACTTGAATCACCGTTGCATTTTTTGGCAGAATAACAGGAACAGATATTCAACACAGCAAAAAATCTGGTAATATCACATCATTTTAGCCGCGTCTCAAAAGTGGCATACAAATCATAGGGTCTTGTACCATTTGGGCAGGTGTACCTATTTTGGGCACTTGCCTCTATATCAGGTTTTTTACGCGGTTTTCATTTATGCGGCCGCGTCAATGAAAACTCCATACAAAAAAAAATCATCATCTTAGTTTTGCATGATTCGTCGAGAAATTGTGAGACTTTTTTACGCAGTTTTTTTGGATTTTGAACTTAAAAAAAACCTGACTGTAAGTCAATTTCAAACCGATTGATTTGGGTCTTTGTATAGAGTTGGATACTGTACGTGCCTAACTCTATACAAAAATCCAAACCAATCAGTTTGAAATTGACTTAGTTATAGCGAAAAGTGCCCAAAATAGGTAGACCTGCCAAAATGGTACAAGACCCTACCACAGAGAACAGACGAACATGCTCGAACAAAATTGTTTGAAAATCTTGTGTAAAGAAAAAACAAGCTCAGTAGCGACATCGACGGTGACTTTCCCACACAAAAACTTGTTTCGACACCATGATGGCGCTTTCTGAAAAAATATTTCACTAGCGCACCTTTAAATTTTCCTACTCAGGTTCTAAGCCGTATTCACATAAATAGCAAGATGTTTATGATTATTTCACTAATCCAGCAACAAAATTTGAGCAACTCATTGAAAATTAGTTTCATCATTTTCAATAAGAAACAAGTTTAACAAGAATTCAATTAATGTTTTTCAAATAAAACCAACACATTCTCTTGGTGGAACTATACTAGGGTGCACACTTGGCGACACTAGCGCCAAAAGGTAAAACAACGGCAAATTTGTACCCCGATTCGAAATTTGACAGCGCCGCGTAATGGCCACATTCCCAGTTATTTCAAAACAACCGTTGCAATGCTTTACACAACTGCACTACATGAGCTTGGACGTCTGTTCTCTGTGACCCTACCCTTACCACGTAGCAAATAAACACAATGCCCTTAGTAATAAATTAGGGGTTGCCGTACCGATCCGACCCGTTTTGGTCAATACCGTCATTTTGGTCTCTAGCGTGCGCAGCTTTTTCTTGTTTTCACACTCACTCTCATAAACAAACATGAGAAAAAAAAGAGATAAAAGAGGGGGCACTTGCATGTTTAAAGTGTCATCCGCCAAACGAGAATGAATTTTGTTGCACAGAATGCTCTCTCAGAGTCTACACGGAAAAAACAGATCACCTAAATAATACGTTAAAAGAACGCAACAATAAGTAAACCACTTGAATTTTTGCCTAGCCGATAATGTCCGTGCGAGAAGCCAAATTTGGGGTTTTCGCCGTTTACCCAAAAGTGGGTTTATATCAACCCACTAGGGTACTTCCGAAAGTCAACTCTGGATAGAAAGAACTTTGTCATGGGTTGTAATTTTCTGCCGGGATCAAACGAAAACAACCCACTCAGAGCTTTTTCGTGGTGTAGCCAAAATTGGGTAATCGCACGGAAGAATCGATATGAGTGAAAAGAACCTATATTTGGGTTGATTTCTGGTTCCGTGTACCGATGTAGAGTGACTAGAAGGAAGAGTGACATTAATGTCAAAATTGAAACAGCGGTCATCTGTTAAATCCATATACAAATTCCCGTTTCAAACGAGCAGGAGACCTGTCAAAATTGGAACATGACGCCACTCTCCCTTCCAGTCACTCTATCTATACCGATGTATACAGCCGATGTAGACAGGTATTTCCCTTTTACTTTCTCGGATTCATAATAAGCAAATTTCCTGCCGTACAACTTTTATGAACCCGGGCGCCATTATTGAATTTGAAACAACACTTTCGTTCGTTTTAGTCTGCTGTAGTCTTCGTTCAAACTTCGGTCTTATTGTCAGCACCTCATAATCATCGTCCACTCCTTGAACTGCGTTCGCTGCATCGCTGGTAACCGAGCCCTCCGTATCATTCCCTCCTTTCATCGACTTCAGTATTTCGGTGGCCTGTTTGATCAATGTAGCCCTGGGCGTTTTGAAGAATATTTCGAAATCCGACTTTACTGTTGTTTGCACCACTCACCAGGGTGCGATGACGTCACGTTTTCGATTCCCGCATCTTGTACCAATGTTTAGGGAACTCAAATGCATTGTCAATGGAGGAACCAAATTGATGTTGGATATTGGGTGGGAATAGGGATGTCATATACGTGGCACCACTACTTTTACGCAAAAAGATCTGCATACTCGAACCGTCTTTCGGCAATCCTCAGTTTGAGTGCCTTGAAAAGTTCATTCGCGATCGTCGTATTTTGGGTGGACGTCAACAGCTTCGTACAAGGAGCATTCTTTCCTACACAATTGCTCCGCAGGTGCACTGACGGGTTCGGGGCCATTAATGATGTCGCGGATAAAATCCATTTCTTCGTCGTGAATACTCAATTTAACCTGACCTATCAGAACCATCACTGCTTTCTGCACTGTATTTTTGGCATCGTCAAATCTTTTTTTTTTTTTTTATTTATTTATTTCAATTCATAGTACATATTTAACAGTTGGTAATTAAGTATGATCCCTATTGAACTATTGTTCTTTGAAAGGGTCATCAGATCTTATTGAACTAGCTTAGTTAATTATTCAAAAAAGAAAGATAATGAAATAACAAAGATTATAACTAGAAAATAAGTTGTTCACAGGAACTCAACGAACAATGAAGGTTTCAATATTACTTTTTATATGAGCTATAAAACGACGTTTAAACTGAGCTATGGATTGAGCGTTCTTGATGTCCTCTGGCAGTCGATTAAATGTGTCTGGTCCTATATTCTGGAACCGTTTCCTTCCTACCTCAGATCTTGCCTCAGATCTGAAACCAGGTCTCTGCAAGAGATGAGCGTACCGCGTGCGATAGTGATGGGATGCGGAGTTGAAAGACCAATTGTGGTGCATGTTGAGGCTATTCGTAGTTTTGTACATGATCATACAGACTCTAAGAGTGTAGAGTCCTTGTATTGGTAGAATATCATGTTCTGTCGTACTGTACAGATCGATCGTTGGATGTAGGAAAGGTAGCTTGAATATTGCTTTTATACATCGGTTTTGCTGAATTTGGATGTCCTTGAGATAGGTGTTATAAGACGATCCCCAAGCAGAGATACCGTACTGGTACCGGTTATGGATGTACGCGAAATACACTTTGAGCAGTACATGTTGAGGCACATATCTCGCGAGTTTACTCAGAATCCCACACAGAGATGCACAGTTTGCAACAGTTTTCCGTATATGAACGTCCCATCGTAGTTGATCATCTATGTGAACACCTAAGTATTTGTAGTACGACACCCTTTCGAAAATCTCTCCTTTGATAGTCAGAGTAGGAAACAATGAAGTTTCATCCTCCTTGGCACCAAAAACCATCAATTTTGTTTTGCTCAGGTTCAGCGCAAGAAGGTTATTATCTAGGTAAGCTGTAACAAGATGTAGATCGTTGCACATATGTTGATACAGTTCAGCCACAGAGTTGGTTTCGTACGTAAGCGCTGTATCGTCTGCAAATAATCTAGGTTGTCCTTCCAACGGGAGCTTTGCAATATCGTTTATATAAAGCAAAAACAGCAAAGGGCCGATGTTGCTTCCTTGAGGAACGCCACAACTAACGCTTCGATACTCACTACAAATCCCGTCAACCATAACCTTCTGATATCGACCGGTGAGATAGCTATTAATGAGATCATTCGCAATACCACGGATTCCATAGGTGTCGAGTTTCTTCAGAAGTATCGAATGATTAATGGTGTCAAAGGCCTTAGACAAATCCAAAAACACTGCTCCGGCTACCTTCCTTCGATCTACAGATCGAGCGATGTCGTCCACCAACTCTAAAATAGCTACATCGGTCGTAGATCCTTGTCTGAACCCGAATTGTCTTTCATAGAGCAGGCCTGTAGTCTCTAGGAAACAGTGCAAACGTGTCGACAAAAGTTTTTCAAATACTTTGTTGATAGTTGGTAGGACGGAAATGGGTCTATAGTTGGTTGGATTTGTTGGATCGCCGCTTTTGAAGACTGGATACACGAGGGTCTTTTTCAAACAGTCGGGATACGCTCCAGATGACAAACTATCATTGAAGCAGTTGCAGATAATACCGGATAATACTGCGCTGTACTGCTTAAGTGCTGATACAGGGAAGCTGTCTACTCCTGTTGCTTTAGAGCTGTCTAATGTTCCTATGATGTTAATCACTTCTGATTGTGTAGCAGGTCTGAAGAATATAGATCTATCAGATAACTCCACGGTATTGAACCTGTTGATATTGCCAACCGATTGCAAACAACTAGCAATGTTTTCTCCCACAGATGTAAAAAGCTGTTGAATATATCACCTACTTCAGCTGGCTCAGTAACAAGGAGATCTACGATAAGTTTGTGTTGCTTGTGTTCGCCGGTTTTGTTTCCAAGTGCGTCGTTGACTCGGGTCCAGAATACTTTGGGATTGCTCGTAGAGAAGAATCGTTGGTAGTATCTAGATTTTGCACGCCTTTTAGCTTCAGCCAACTTGTTATTGGCATGTTTTAGGAAATCCTTCACATGTTGATCCTGACGATTCCTTTTCCACCTTTGAAACAGATTATTCGATATTCTTCCGAGCTTCCAAATGTTAAAATTGTACCACGGGCAAACATCTGTTTTTACTTTCACCTCTACTGTGATTGTCTTGGAGAAGGAATCTTTGAGCTGCTTATAACGGCTGGTAATTGCTAGCAGTCGATCGTTGGGTTGCATGGATGAAAAATCGGTGGTCTCCAGAAACGATAGGAAATGTGTTTCTAATAATCGGTGGTTTACAACAGATTTGTATAACGTTCTGGTGCATTTTTCTATTTTAGTATTGAAGTGAGTTACTATGTAACAATGATCACTTAAATTACAATCCATTGTGCAGTTCGTAATGCGCTCGGAGGTTTCAGCATGACAAACGACGTGATCAAGTATGTTGCTGCTTGTTGGGCGTGTAACATGCGTATTTGTGACAAGCATGTTGTACGAAGCCAATAACTGTAGATACGTTTGGGCACCGCGCGAATCGATACTGTTTATAGGGAAATTGATATCCCCAAGGATGAAGCAAAAGTTTCTTGGATCCGACAATGATATGATGCTTTCCACGAAGGAGAAAAAGCGGTTGGAATCGAAGCTAGGAGGTCGATAGATTCCATGAACCGTGACACGAGATTTCCCAGGTAGTATAGCGGTTTCAATGTGGTGTAAACCATCGTCAGCTGTGTTAGCTTTCACTTCAAAATTGAGCCCATTTCTGATGAAAACGGCAAGCCCTCCAGAGGATGTTGTGCGACAAGAGTGAATGCTACTAAATCCCGGGATGTTGTAATACTTTTGTCTGCTAGCTTTAATCCAAGTTTCTCCAATGACCAGAACGTCAACGACAATGGGAAGACCTTGCAGGAAAATGCAAAGTGAATCCAACTTTTCGAATCGATTTATACCTCGAAGATTAATCTGCACCATGTTCAAACCAGCAGAGTTGAAGTGTTCCAGCAGGTTTTCCAAAGAGTTCGCACGATGATTTTGAGCTTGATTGATCGAATCCATTTATGATAGATTGCATTTTTACTGGCTTGCTCTCAACCATTATTGTTGGGTTCTCAGCGTGAGCCAAGGCGTGAGCTTTTGTAGATCGCTCCGTGATCGGATTTTGATAGGGGAGGAATTTTCAGTAAATTTCACATATATCACTCCATCTCGACCAGGCCAAACGTAGCGATATTTCAGCAAGGTCTTTTTCGTTTGGGGCTGTTCATAAACCACGTAGACCAAAATTTGGCCATCTCAGACCCCCCCCTCCCCCCTCGTAGACTTCTGTCCATACAAAAATTTTGAAATTTGTATGGAGCGTAGACTTTGGTCAGATCCCCCCCTCCCCCCAAAAAGTCTACGTGGTTTATGAACGGCCCCTTTTTAGTTCACGAAAGATATCCAGAGAGAGCGGGGACAGCTCATCTCGAATAAAAACCTTGTTGGTCCAGCCATTAGGCCACCTAACGCCAGCAATCATCGAAACAGTGAGTGTGCCAAATTGTCTCTTCCTAGCAATTAGACGTTCTTTGGCCTGGGTAGTTTTGAACGTAATTCTGACCGGATTGTTTTCTGCTTTGTTGGAAATTAGTCTGGTACATGAAGTAATAGCATCATCCTCATCACCGCAACCGAGCAATTCACATGTTTTGGCAACTAAAGCTTTGGTATCTTCGTTCGGTAAACGCGGTATTCCTAGCAGAATGGCGTTAGAGGCTAATTCTGAACGCCGTTGCATATCTAGTGTAGACTCTTGTTTGTCAACTGCAACCGATACTACTTCAGTTTTAGTTGAAAGATCAGACAACGTTTTCTTCAAGAAGGTGTTCTCCGATTTCAATTTAGCAATTTCCGATTTCAGTTGAATTATTGCATCTTTTGCACCGTATTCGACCCCCTGCAGAAATTTTTTGTCCCACCACAATATGTTCCCACCAGTTTTAGCATACATTGGTTCGTTTCGCTGCTAGAATTTTTCAGGGTCGGTTACACTTTTTGAGTGGTGCATTGAATAATCGGTTTGTTTACTTGCTACTTCCTTTGGTGTTTGACGTGTGAACAAATATTTTAAACGTTTGAACAATTGCACGGTAATCTAAAAAGCAAAGCAAGATGCAATATCTGATTGCCGAAATCGTCCAATTTGTCCGACAAGAATTGCTGACTGTGCTCAATATTCGCATGTAACTTATTTGCATGCTCATTGAGCGCATTAGAAATCAGATTTGGCAACTCTGCTACGCTTATACGAGCTGCTGTTGTCATGTTTCTAGTATTCGCTAGCAGATGGCGCTTTGCGAAAAATGATTCAACGTGACGTCTGTATGATTGATTCTGGTAATCATACACAGCTATACACAGCAACAAGATCTAGATTATTTACTCACACAGTGACGGATGACCAGCAGGTTTTGGATATGCAAGAGCGATCTTCGTAGTGGCAATGGGGAGAAGTCGAACGTCA